>NW_027114461.1:465543-479566 GCF_000696795.3 Halyomorpha halys | reverse complement strand
GTTAGCAATGCTATATCCTATCCTAAACAGAAATTCCAAACTAAAACCAAAAACAACTGTTCTTATATTTAAAACAATCCTCAGGCCACTGCTGATGTACGGCTGTGAAGTCTGGGGAGTGACATCCTTCACGAAAAGGAAAAAACTACAATCTTTTCAAAATAAAGTCCTAAGAATCGCAGTTAATGCTCCTTGGTTCATAAGAAATAGCCAATTGCATCGCAAATTACATATGGAGTCAATAGAGGATCACATCAAAAAACGGTTCATGAAGTTCCACTCCCAGTAGCCAACAGTTAAAGGAACAGTGACCTACAACCTGGGAAACCCAACCTGACTGCTGCAGGACATTCTTTTATAAATTTTTAATAAATATAAAATTAATTCATCGTCACACTACCTCTATTTACTTATTATTATTATTCATTTTTTTTTCTCTCTTCTCTCTTCCCTTTTGCAAATTAACTTGTTTCTTTTTACTATTAGAAGACAATTGTTTGTTTTATTTTAGTGTACCAATATCATTATTTTTTGTTATTAATTTTACTTTCCTCTTTTATTAAGAAGCATTATTCTTATCTATTTTTTTTTCTTTTAATAAGAACATTTTATATAGTTAGGGGTGTCATTTGTATGACTATACCCCCTCATAATCAACTGTTAAAAAATATATATAATATAAGTTATATCAACCATGTAAGGCCCACCAGGCCGATCTGGTATAAAAATAAAATAAAAAATTATTCTTGGTATCAACATCTATCTTATTAGTGAGAATAAATGACAAAATGAATTTTAAAAATATTTAGACCAAAAAAAAATGTAATTTATTATTCCATTCTTCATAAAAAGAATACCAAAAGGCAGAGACTCTGAGTTTAAGTACACAAAAAGACCATTGTAGTCTCAAAAAGAGTAATTTATTAATCTTGCCAATTTTTCGCCCATTCAGGCGTCATCAGGGGATTAATGTACAAATGAAAAAACACATGTGATATAGTAAAAGGATTTACTACATTCTTGTTAAATGGCTGCATCTGGTTCTGAGTCTTCTGCTCCTTCCATGTCAATCTTCTGGGTAATACAATTCTTATCCTCAATGGTTTCCAAGACATTCCTCATCATTTCTTAACTATCTTTAGACTGACTATTTAGAGATGATGGGTTGTTCAATCTTCTCGTTATGGGTGGTTTAACTAATATTTTACTTGAGAGTCAGCTTATGCTTACAGACACCATTTTTGTAAATACCCTCGTTTCCACTCATGTTGAATGTGTCAGTGCCTTCTTGAATCAGAGCTAGTTTTTGCTTTCACTCTCTCTTGTCAAGTATGAATATCATAGTTATAAGCCGAAATGTGGAAAAACTTGTTCCAGATATGGTTGCTCCAAATATAAGCCTATGAAAAAGATAATCTGAACACCATATATTAGTAACAAGTCTCAGTGCCTTTTAATGGTCTTACTACATATAAGCCTTACATAGGGATACATTTCAGTTTTGACCACAGGAATTCGGCCCTGTTTTTTCCCTATACCTTTAAGTTGCATTTTTCTGTTTGTACGAGCACCCTCTAATTAGATTGGTTCTTTTAGGAAATGTTTGCTCAATACAAACAGTCATGGTGAATCTAAATAATTCCACAAAAACCCATATACAATAAATACAATAGGAGTCCTGAGGAGACTCTAACCATGTTTTTATTTGGAAAAAAGGAATGATATGATTTGATATCCTTTTAAATTTAAAGAAAACTTACTCATGTAGTTCAAGATAATTTTGTGAAAAGATTTGCCTAGCGACTCAAAAATTGAGGAATTATTTTCATAAGTTTTCACTAGAAAAAGAGCTTGTGAGGTCATTATGAACCCTTGAAATATTACGAAAATTAATTTACCAGAGTTATGAAGTACTTCAAAAATATGTTTTGTCAATTGTAAACACAACTGAAAAAAGAAATAAATTCTGTATAAGGAAGGTAATAAATAAAACAAATATATTCTTTAATTTATATACAATTTTTAATTTGGCTTTTCAAAAGCTTCTTTTAAGATTTATTTATTACATAACATTTGATTGTTTGTTCATTTACTTATCAAAAGGTAACATTATAATAATTAAAATTATAAAAATTGACCAGAAATTAAGGACAGTAAAATGCTTTGATATTCTCGCAATCATTCAAGATATCTTTTTATCTATCTTGTAGTTAGATTTGGTCTTGAATATTTAAAATCCTTAAATCTCTTTTACATATGTTTCTAAACCTCGGTGCTTCTCATGTTTGTACCAACCTAATGAGAGGTCTCAAAGCACTAATTATTTTATTACAACTATAATTAACGCAAAACAATATTTTTTTTTAATCTTGTTGCAATACAGATATATATATTTAAATTTTAATACAATTAAACTAAAGTCTTTTATTGTATTTATTTAATCAGCCTTATATTCTTCAAAGGAATTTTTAATGATCCCAATGTTAAGAAATTCATGAAATCAGACCACTCAGATAGGCATGCTATGCAACCAGGATGGCAGACAATATGGTCCTGAAAAAGCTCCTGCATAGAACTAACATGTTGTAAGAACAGAACTTCAATAGGAGTACTGAGTGGTGAAAGATGACAAAAAATTTGATAGTGAAAGTACAAGAGGGACCTATTGAATGTTTTCGGCAGAATTCATGAATCGCTAGTGGGTTTTAGTACCAAATTAGATAGATATATTCATCAAAAAATCATAGGGAAAGTTTAATTATCAAGTTAATTAAATGTAAAAATGCATTTTCTCCATAAAACATAGAAGATTAGATGTTCGATTGAGTTAAGATGATAATATTTTTTTTCATGAGAAAACATTAAAATATTAACAGATAGTTCAAAAATTAACTTCAACCTAAAAATATGTTTCAGGCCTCAAAGAAAGCTTACAATCTCAAGTTTTTTTATTAATTTTATTTATATAAATGATTGACCGTATATTTCAAAATATGAAGAAGGTTAGGGTTTTGTCCCACTTTGTAGAGCTTTATATAGAGGGCTAGATAGATATAAAAGCAACTAAAAATATTTTGATAGTGCAGAATAGATAATAAGATACAAACAAAGTAATGACACGTAAAAATAGAAAAGTAGATATGAGAAAAAAAAAATAAATACACTAAAAGACGGAAAATTAGAGAAGTAAGTTATGAATAAATAAAAGTAATAATAATTTTTTTCTCTTTTCTATTTTTACGTGTTATTACATCCCCTGTTCATTTTAAACCTAATAGTTTACATAATTTTTTTTTATACATACTTATCATTGTCTATTTTCTTCATTTGTATATTATTTTATTTTCATTTATATTTACATAATTTTTAACCCAAACTTATTTTACTTTTTTGTTTCTTATTATCTATTCTGCAATGCCTAAATATTTTTAATTGTTTTCGTATTTTTTTAGCTGTGATGAATCTCTACAAAGTGGGGCAAAATGTCGGCAAATAAATAGTTGTCAACTAATTTTTGTTCTGTTTGACTGCACTCCCGACCATCTCCTTCATATTTTTTAATCATTCTTTTCTGAATATTCAATCTCAGGCCAAGTGTGGTATCAAATGCTTGAAGAAAATAAAAATCAGAGTCAAGGATCCTTTTCATTTTTAATTCATACAGTGTCATATGTCAGCAGAAGTAATGCATATTACATCATTTTAATTTCAGACTATACACAGCACCTCCTGGAGATTTTGTAGATGAATCATATTTCCATCAGTTTTCATACACAAAAACTATGATTTTCACAAATGTGAAATTGAAACAAAAGATATCCCGTAGGGAAATGTGAAAAGTGCATACTATTGATCTGGAAAACATTTTCACAAAGAAGGGATGCGGAAAAAGATGTCAAAAACCACATTTTCAAGGATGACTACATGGTGGTCCTGTTAGGAGCAGAAAGGTGTTCACATTAACAAAATGTGAAAGTAAATAACTGCATCAGAAATGAGACTATCTCAGAAGAATCGAATATTTCAGCAATAAATGGGACAGCTAAGATGGTATGGCAATTTAGCTAAAATGAGTTCAGATCGAGTCACAAGGAAATTTATGGATGTTAGACCATTAGCTACTAGATTTAGAGGTAATTTTCCCTAACATAGCAATGAATTTCAATATTAGAAATTTGAAATATGAACATAAAGTTGTATTTTAAATATTCATAGTTCTGGAAGCCTCTAAACCTGAATCTGTGGTCATATTTTATAAAATATAAAAAATGGATTAATTTGGAAGCACTAATGTTAAATTTTTAAAAATGGGAAAGAAATTTTTTTGTCAGCCCCATTTTTGGTATAATCAGCAGCAACTTTTTCAAGAACACATGGTTTACCTATAAACATTTATCACTAAAGAGGAAAATTATTATTACAGCATTATTTATCAATATTAGTATTGAAAAATAACGCAAAACTTAAAATGCAGTTGACATATTTAGATCCTTCCAAACATATAAGTTTCAAGTATAAAAATACATATTAAAACAGTCAGCTTCTACTTACAGGTAGCTTTGAAAATATACAAAAGTATTATTTATCAAAATGAATTCTTCTCATAGAGACTTTTCTTTGATTCATATATTCAGAAAATTACAACAGCAAAAACATTTCTTTTAAAACAGGAAAGCATTCTTCAAAAGTAAATAGAAACTTAAAACTGTATGTGCGAGTATATGTTCTACAGTGAAACCTTGATGTAGTTAACCTCAATATAACATTTATTTCTAAATCCCCTTGATCCAGCCATAAAATTCAATAAAAATTTAAAGATTTTTTTAAAAACCTCTCGAACCAGAGCAACATTTAATATAGAACTTCTACATACTGAATAGAGCAGGTAAACAAGCCTCGCTGTAACAAATTTAAAATTCCCTCCGAAAAAAAAAATTCTTTATGAAATAAATTTTCATAATAGTAACCTTTATATTTCGAAAAGGACCTTAATGGATTGAACTATCCATACATATCACTGTATAACAAATGAATGAGTATCGACATGGAAGTCCACTTCCATCCCTCCTCCCACTCCTTTCCAGTCAGTTTCAACTACTGTTATGAAATAACCCAATAAGTTTTGTTCAGAGTTGAACTGCGTTGTATGTGTAGTCCAGTGGTGAAGGCTGATAAATGGAAATTTTGAGGCAGTAGGACATATTACTTAAGCTTACATAAATATTTGTATGCTTAATTTTAGTATGCAACTAATGTAAAATAAATTAAAAAATATACTAAGTAACATTACTTTTATATTTTTGAAAACTAAGACTGTAGGTTCTTACTAAATAAATAGTTCAATTATAATATGTTTATTAATACTCATACTAAATATATTAATTGTTTTAGCAAGGATGGATTCCATAGAATTCATTTTATGGATATCAACAAATAAGTGTATGAATCTCATATCAAATTTTTAGCCACCCAAACCTTACAACAACGATTCTTTCAAAACTCATTGAGATTTGTTACACTGAGGTTCCACTGTATTGCTAACATTAACAGTAAATAATATCACAGTTTTTTCAATAAAATAAATTTATTGAAAAATTTAAAAATCTAATTTGGCTCCTTTGTTCATCAAATTTCAAGTTTAATTCACAGTTTTTAAGACTAATTTTTTTTTTTTAATAAAAATTATAACCCTGGATATAAACTATATCATAAATTTGTTTAACCCTTAATTTGGCATCATAATCAGCAATATATATGGCTTGCCCCAATTTTAATTTAAATTTGGTTCTCCTAACCTCTAAGTCTCGCTTTAAACATTTTGTCTAACCTCTAACAGTTTCTAATAAATCATTGTTATGGAAGGTTATTTTTTTTCAAAGTTAGTAAAGCGAATGGTGCCTTGACAAAATAAATGGAATCAACTTTTCTTTTAGTTACTTTTCTATTATTTATTCTCTAAATTTATTAGTTGAAAATTATAATTGTCGGTAAATATTGGTTTGAAAAGGAAATTTGAATTGATCCACTTGATATTAGTCTATAAAATTATATTTAATCATATGTATTCTGAAGGATACATTACTGAAGTAGCTGATGGTATGAGCTTGTTGTTCAGACCCAATTATAAGTTGATCATATTGTTGATAGAAAAAACATATTAATAACTAATATTATAATATTTTTTTTTAATCATTTATTTATTCTTATTTACAACTGTATAACATATATATAACAAATAAATTTGCTGTAGGTGAGATAGTGACACGATACAAACATGTGGAGAATCTACCCATTGATAGAACTCCAAATATTATAATATTAATCTTGAGCAAAATTATTTATCAATTAATATTAATTATAAAAAAATATTATGGAACAAGTTAATTTTATCTCAAATCTAAATTTATTGAGTTTCTTATTGTTTGTCTGATCTATTTTTAACAATTTCACGATATATTTGATGTCTTCACAACCTTATTTGATGTTTTATTTTTGGTTAACTTATTTTAATAAGTTTAATATCAATATTTTGTTTAGTATATTTTAGTTAGCATCAATAATTAAAATTAAATATATTTTAGTTAGCATATGTGTATTCATTACTTATATTTTTATATTGGTAATTTACCAATTTTATTTAAATCTATGGTAGTTTCATTATAACCACTGCCAATTATAAAGCAGCTTGTTTGGTTGTAAATTCTCAAAAGAAACATGTTTCTTTGTCCAAAAATTCTCTAAATTAGCTTATCTAGCTCTTAAAAAACAAGAACAACAAATATTTTCTTTTCCCCCACTTATATCTTTGCCAAACCAAGGGTTATTAACAGATTTTTTTTTCTAATTTAAGAATCTAATTTTGTCCTTATAAATATAAATTACAACCCTGAGTATATAAATTAGTTCACTAATTTGTCGACTACTTATTAAAAATAACTTCTTTTATCGTCCTCTATATTTTAATCGAGGAAATTATGAAGTAATTTTTTGGAAGTTTCATACGTGAGGAAGAGAGCAGCTGTAGCCGGCATCGTTCGAATTAGAGTAGGGCTTAGGCCATTATACAGAGCTAGAAAACCTTAAAAAAAAATAATAGAACAATATTGATCATTCTCATAATAAAAGACAGTTTTGAGTTCTAGTTTTAAGAAATGTTAAAGAACTCCATCAAGCAAAAAACATTTGGGATACTCTCTTAAAAAATTATATTAAAATTCAATATCCTAATAAATATTTTATATTCGAAGAAAATAAATAAATAAGATAGGATCTATGACAGATCATATCTCAGTCTAGTATTTCTATCGATAGGAATTAAGCTGAGAAAAGAAAAAAGAAACTATTTTTCACAAAACTTTAATAAATCTTAATATCACTACTTTCTTTTAATAGTGACACAATTAAAAAAAAGAAGAGTTTTTCGGATTTATAGGTTAATGTGCTTCAAAGATAGTATAGTTTCACCATAGAGAGTGGCACATCTTCATTTCTATAATTTTCCATTGCAGAGCAGATGTGTTAGTATTAAACTATACTCAATCTTTCTTGAACAATGGCACAAGTTTAATTGTTTCATTATCTTCGAGGTTTTTTTGAATAGTGACAAATTTTGCTTTGTAAAAATGTTTGAAATAGTTTTATATGTAAACAGTGACATATTTGGACGTGAACTTTACAATCTTTGAGTTAAAATCAACAGACATAACTTTTTATATATGTTAGGAAGGAACAGAGCGTGAAGTAAATGAGATTCATAGTTCTGTGCTCAGATTCTTAGAGAACAAAGTAAAGGTAACAAATGGTGGAACTGATTTCATTTCTTACACTGGTAATTGTACTTCCCATACAAAATCGATCTATGATAAACCAATATCACTACACAATATATAAATTTCATGTCAATTAATAAAAACTCATATTTAGAGAGAAAAATTCAAAATAGCAAAGTTGTTACATTAGATTACTTTGCATGGTAAAACAATTATGAATCTAATACATGTCTACTCAACTAATTATAACAATTGTATCTCCAAAACTGCACATTTTTATTTTTATTTCTGTGTTATTTTTTGACTTTTCACTAAATATTGCAAAATTTCCAATGAAAATATAACTTGGTTAATTCAAAGATTTTTTTTCTTAAAAATTGGCTCATCTTGAAAAATATGTAAGTATTACCACTATCATTTATTTAATAAATAAATTATCTATTTATCTATCTATAATTATCTATTTATCTATAGGATTCTTCTAACGCTTTAAATAATTTTTCAATTTCTGCTTGATATAGGTGTTGGTATAATTGAAAGATTGAAATAAGATTAATATTTAAGAAAATGAAAAGAAGTTTTGCAAATGAAATCAAACTATGAACAATAAAATAAAACAATCTACTATCCGTATCCGCTACTACCCATGAAGGGTAAGGGGTTCAGTACTTTGTAAGGATGTATTGTTACTAGACCAACGCTTGGCTCGACCGCCAGATTTTTACCCAAATAAGGGTACCCAATTTCAGAGGCTGGGTGGACCTCATGAGGGCTCCGATAGTTGACTCACAGCTACAGTGTAACAGAAAACAATTTTCTGTTCAGCCGGATTCGAACTCGGGTCCTTGGAGTTAGTAGCCATGCATCTTACCTCATGGCTACCAGCACTCCCCAAAAATATATAACTAAAATGAAACAATATTTTATAGCAAAAGAAACTTAATACAGTGTAATCTCAATTGCTTTATGAGGTTGCTTGGATTACTGAAAAGTTTAGATTGCAGGATGTATTAGGAAAAATGATCACTCTCTCTCTCTTCCCATAAACCTTTCGTGAAGTGCTATTAGTCTTATATCATCGCTGGACGCTAGCTGTATTTTAGAAAACAACTTTTATTTTATTTTACATCCTCAGTAATGCTAAGTGATGATTTAAATTATTAAAACTATAAGACTGTTCATATATAAGTGAAAAAGTATAAATAAAAATAATAAGTACTCCTTGTATGAATTTATTTTAAATGTAACAAAAAAAAAAAAAAATCAGTTCACCAACAAAATTTGTATTATACATATTTCTACTGTCAATTAAATTAGTTTCACAGAATAGAATAATTAATAGAATAGATATTATATATTTCTAATTCTAACAAAATATGTTATGAACATTTTCAGAGGAATTAGATTACCTGATATCAAAACAGTAAAAAATTTCACCTTCGATTTTCACCGTAATTACAGTAACTTGCCTATAGGTCAGGAAGTTAAAAATGACAAAAGCACTTTTATTTGAAAACAAAAATATTATTGCCTGCTACGTTTTCTCAAAAAAAGAACTGTTTTTTATGCCAGTTTAAATTACTAGAGTGTTGGGAGTACCTAAGTTCAGATTGCAGAGATTACACTATATTACTAAGGAAAATATAAAGAAAAATTGGTACTGACCTTCTTTCCTTATAATCAATAATGTGTTCGAAAGGAATGTTCCCTCTAAACTGCTGACTTGTATCCTTGATTTTACTAAGTCTGCAGGAAATATAACAGTCCATAACGCTACACCCCCTGCGGCTCCGGCTACCATTGTTCCAAGTGGACCTTATATCATAAAATTATAAAATTTAAAAAGAATTAAAAGTAAATTGAGTGATTTTGTAAAAATTTCTAGTTACTAAAGATTTTAATATATGGGAGAAAACATCATGTAACCAGAATAAAGAAGGTAAAACTGAACATTTCTAATCACAGAAATTTTAATAAAAGGAGGATGGTCTGGTTGTAATCAAAGAAAAAACTCAAATAGTAATAAAACTATTTAATGTGAGCCAATGTTTTGGCCCACATTGCAGAGCTTCATCAGGGCTAAAAAAGATACTAACACTTAAATTTTGTTACCTCAGTTGTCAATAGCAAATAGATAACAAAAATAAAATTTAACTAAGGTATAGCTAATTATGATAATTTCTATAAAAATGAACAATGTAAATTAAAGAAAATAAAATAAGTAAAATTAAATAAGAATGAATAAAGGTTTTAAATAATAAATAAAAAAGAATTAGGGTGAACTGTATTTTTTATTTGTTATTATTTCAGTTTTATTTATTTTCTAAAACCTTTTGTTATTCTTATTTAATTTTACATTTCAATGTATATTTTTTACTGTAGGAAGATAATTCAGGTGGCAGTCAAAGAAGGTACAAAATAGAAGAAAAACTATTTTATGTTAACCAACATTTCTTCTTTCAATAAATATCTTTTTTATTTTATTTGATTTAAATTGTTTATTTTTATAGAATTTGTCATAATTAGCCACACCTTAGCTAAATTTTAATTTCTATTTGCTTGCTTTGTTACCTCGTTTAAATGTTAGTATCTTTTTTTGATGAAGTTCTGCAATGTGGGGTGAAAGGTTGGCTCACATTAAATAGTTTTATTACTATTTGAGTTTTTTCTTTGACCACTCCTCAACCATCTTCCTTTTATTATTACACACGGTCAATCAATGATCTTCCAGAAATTTTAATAGTTGAATCCCTATGCAGATAAATATAGATAAACAATAGGTGTCTATCAACAAAATATGTTAGACATAACACCTCAGGAGTTTCATTATAGAACACGACCCATTTCTAACGATGGTTTAGTTAAAACAAATTTTTTGAGTGCACCACCAAGCAGCACAATGTTAAAGTATATAATAAAAAATCCTACGCAAATGCAACATTTTTTATACGAGGAGAAGATGGTTGGGGGTGTGGTCAAAATGATTTGACCGTAAATTTTTCTAGCCCCAACTTTTCATTAAAAATCATCCTTCATTTTGACCGCACCTCCAACCATCTTCTCCTCGTACAAGTCATCCTCAGTCAACTATCTCTCATAATTACAACATTTTTTATGTTAGTGTACTTAAAATAAATCAAAATTAACCTAAGAATTATGAATAAAATAACATATATAATTACTTTCCAAAATTATTATTGTATTATTCAAATATAAGCATATATATTGAATAATATAAATTAATATTATATATATTATTCATAATAATATAAATAATGAGTTGTTAAGGGAAAAAAAAAGGAATTGATATTACAATAAAAAAAATTGAAAGATTAATATTTAACAGTATGTAATTGGCTGTAGAAGATGGTCCAGGGCCCTATTTCATAATTAAGTACAAACTAATACTATTAGTATTGTCAATTTAACTAAGACAATTACACTGACTTGTACTTTAGTACTTTTAAACTCCTGTAATATCACTAATAGTCATCCGTATAATGAAAAAAAATAAATATTAGTGTCATTACAACGTTGTTTGTATACTTGTATTATAAACCAGTACTGTTAGTTTTCATTATCAAACTGGACCCTAGTGGCAGTCAAGTAAAGTATAAAATAGTAAAAATCTATTTATTAGTAACAAATGTTTCACTCCACTGAGAACTCGCACAGAGAATTTTTTTTCCTTTTCCCAACGTGGGTGGAATTGGTTTATTCCATAAAGCCAAATAATTAACTACATTATAGAATGTAGGAGTTTCATAGGAAACCTCTGTAATTTTGTCCAATTCCTTTGTTACTGCTATTATTTATTAAATTGGAGGAAGATAGTCCGGGTGGCTGTCAATAAAGGTTTCAAAATAGTAACAAAAAACTATTTATTGTTAACCAATAAATTTTTGTTTATTGGTTAAAAAAAATAGTTTTTTGTTACTATTTCGAAACCTTTATTGACCACCACCCGGACTATCTTCCTCCAATCTACTTCATACGGTCAGCTATCTTCTTCCAATACTATTTATTAAGTTAAATATACGTGATTTATTTATATATTATACCGTAAGTATATTTGTTATACATTTTTGTATATAGATTTCAAATATTTATGGATATAACATATTTTAGCAGATTCTGTTACTTTTAATGTACAATCACAAACAATATTTTAATTTGTAACTAACACAAAATATACGCAACAAAAAAAAAAGGCAATCCTTCCTCACTGGACCAACCCCTCTAAGACACCCAGGGAGTGACGGTCCTATATCACTTTTAATATTAGATATTAGCTTAAAACGGGAAGAGAAAACTTTAAGATAGTTAAATTGAGCAATATTTAAAAAGCGCCTGAAATTGAAAAACGGTGTGGTCTTTGAACAATATTTCTCATATTTTTTGTATGCTCGACATTCAAGTTCAATATTTTTAAGGGTCTTGTTACCACTACCATTTTGCCATTAAAATGTTCCAGTCAAGTCTATCTTGTGGAAGTTGTTATTGCAAATTCAGTGATTCGTCCAAGGTCAAATATAAGTTTTTATGATGTCTTTCCGTATGTTTGCTTGTGAGAAGAATAGTATTTGAATGATATGAGGAAATATATTACTATAAAATTTCAGGGCTGAATCCTGATAGCTTCAAAATGGTATTTAACCCACTGGTAATTTCATTACCTTGTGGAACTATCAGGATACAGCTCTGAAAAGTGGGGTGGTTACTAATCATAATTTTTCTTTTCTTTTTGTATCTTCCTTTACTGCCACCTGGACCATCATCCTACAATTATAAAAATAGAAAAACAAAACAAAAATTTAATTACGAAAACAAAAAGAAAAACTTTTCATACTAAAAAAAAGTTTTTGAAAACTAAGTAAAATATAAAAGTAAGTGTAAGCAAATAAATTGGTTGTGGTGCACATATCACAAAAAATAAGTCAATTTGTGTGGTCTGAATTCCAACTGCCACCTGAACAGTTCCCAGGTTCAAACTAAATATTGTAATTGCATAAAAATCCTGTCTATCATTACGATATAACATTGATGAGATATTTAAAAAAATATATTGAATAACAATTACAGACTTGTAGACAAAAATAAATGCCAAGTTAGCTACCTATACCCTAAGACAGCGGATTGGATATAAGGATTAGTAGAAACTTCAAGAGATTGTGTGCTCTGTTTCACTGATGAATCAAGGAAAGATTCAACTGGTCTAACTGATGCAGGAGTCTATACAGAAGATTTAGGCATAGAACTAAGCTTCCCATTAGGCAAGCACTCGACTGTTTTTCAGCCAGTAGTATTTGCCATTTTGTTGGCAGCTACATCCCCTGAAGTCATGAGTTATGAAAGGCCAGGTATCACCCTCTTTTATCTCTTCTTCAGATAGTCAGTCTGCCATTCAAGACCTCAAGTCACCTAAAATCAGCTCTACATTAGTGAGAGAATGCAAACAGGTGAGCTCAAAATAGCTTCAGTTAGTGTGGGTCCCTGGACATAAAGGAATCACTTTGTGATAAAAAGCTGACCGGCTTGCAAGAAGCATTTCTAAAAGGCAACAGTGCAAAAAAGTCTTTGATTGGACATGGAAGATAGAAGGCAAGGAGCAGAGGGAATTTATAGGGCTGAGACAGGCCAAGAGACTAAGAACTGAACCAACTAGAAGAACTTCAAGAACTAAGTGGCAACTAGGCCTAAATAGAAATGAGCTCTGATCACTAATAGGATTTCTTTAGGTCATTGCAGAATTAAAGATCTTAAATTATGAGAGATAGTTGACCGTGGATGATAAATGAGGAGAAGATGGTTGGGGGTGCGGTCAATGATATACAGATCAATCTTAGTGACACATACCTGTCACCTTCTGGCTATGTAATTTAGAGCAGTTTCTGGGACCTGTCCATGTAAGTGACCAGTTTCATCTCGAACTACTCCGCAAATTTTAAGATCTTTATGAGGAGAAGATGGTTGGGGGTGTGGTCAATGAAAAACACAAATAAGTACGATTAACTTATTTTAATGTGCCAACATTTCGGCTAGAGTTTCTAGCCTTCTTCAGGGCTAAACACAAAACAAGATAACAACCACAGTAAGTATAGAAAAATAAAAAAATATAAAAAGAAAGTATAAACAGAATAATTTTACACATTAGAATGTATGTGTAAAATTATTCTGTTTATACTTTCTTTTTATATTTTTTTATTTTTCTATACTTACTGTAATGACTTTTAACACTTTGACCTAGGTTGACA
>NW_027114461.1:445729-465133 GCF_000696795.3 Halyomorpha halys | reverse complement strand
ATATATTTTTACATTGTTTTTGATTATTTCACGTTTTCTAGATGTTTTATAGAAAATGAAGTGAAATACAATAACTTCGAGAGTCCTTATTTGGGAATTCAGTTTAAAAAACCCACAAAACCTTTATGTATCAGCTGATTCCATAAATAGATACAGTGGCATAAACAGATGATGACAATGTGTCATCATCGTTAAAAAACAAGTATTTAAACTTTATTTGGGTGTATATTATATTTTATACATTATAAAATGCTTATTTAAATTAAAAGAAAAAAAATTTATTTTCAGTAATTTTCCATGGAAGTCCTTTGGTAAAAGTGTTAATTGCTGGAAACCATTTTAAGAAGTTTTTAATTCATTTATTTTTCAAAAATAAATTAAATAAGTTTAGAAATAGAAAATTACACGATTAACTGATACTGAAACAAAATATATGATCAATAAATAAGCTTATATATTTTCTGTATTTTATGTCTTATATTTTTGATTTCAATTGTAAATATGTACAATAGCAGAAATTATATCTTTTCATTTATTATTTTTTAGTTTAATTTTATTTGATTTTTATCATTTTTTTTTCTTTTTATTTATTATCAGAAGTCATCTTATGTTTTATGATATGACGAGTGGTTTTATCATTATTTTATATATTCTGTTAATTATTGTTGTTTATTTGTATATTTTTAAATTCATAGTATTATTTTAATTTATGGCATCTTGTAATTTCATCTCAATTTTGAAATTTACTCCAAGGCTCTAAAGCCTAATTTTGATACCTGTAAATTATTCTAAAGGGATCAATCCCAGAATAAATAAAGATTATTATTATTAAATACTGATCTAGGATTAAATTAACCCTGGATGATCGATATAAACTAATTTTGATGAATGGAGATTAATTCTCTATTTGGTGGAAAAAGTTAAAATTAAAGCTCTTCCAAAAGTTAGCAATTCAGTCAAAAATTAAGTTTAAATCGGTGTTAAATAAAATTTTAAAAACTAATTTACCACAGTCAGATTTAGAACCTCCAGGTGGTGCAAATAATGTCCTTGTTCCTTCATAAGCACCAAAAAATACGAAATATCCGGGCATTTCTCGTGCAATAGTTGAACCAAGACCTCGAAACATGCCTTTCATTCCTTCCCTTCGAATTATCTCTTTGGTTAATGAATATGGAGTTACTTTGTACTGAAAAAAGAAACATATTTATTATCAATACAAATAAACACAGAACAATCTAGTTATGGGTAGTACTTTTCCCAGGGTTAAACATGAATTAATATAAACTATATTAGAATACAATGTAGTTTATTGATATGACACATTTCATAATTTTTAAATTCAGTTTGAGTGTTGATCAGCTACACCTACCAATGAATAAACATACATAGGATACACTGTATAATATGTATAGTTTTAATAAACATACATAGGATACACTACATAATATGTATAATTTTAATAAACATACATAGGATACACTACATAATATGTATAATTTTAATAAACATACATAGGATACACTGCAAAATATGTATAGTTTTAATAAACATACATAGGATACACTAAATAATATGTATAGTTTTAATTTCTGGTACAGTGGAAAATATAAAACAGGAACTAAGTGAGTTATTACTTAAACCTCAGCCGTGTTTGAATATTTTTGTGTGTAATTCAAAAACGGCAATTTTTCTAATAATAATAACCTTAATGTAAATGAATACTGATTGTCCTGTTTGTCAGATAATAATATATCAACAACATTATTCTTTAAATGAAAAAAATAATCAAAGAATTGGTATTCATTAAATTATGATGCACGGATAGAAGAAATACAGTATAACCTGAACAACTGGGATTGCAAGGGACCTGGGATATTTCCTCACTTAAAGAGGCTTTTCACTCACCCAGTTTTTCAATTAGGTTTAAAAAGATAGCTGTCTTATTTATAGAGAGTTCCACTAAGAGAGATTGAAATATAAAATAAATATGGAAATGTTAATACATAATACATATTTTATTTTCCTATATGTATGTACTTTTATTTTTTAAAACAATGCAAAACTTATGGCTTAAAGAAATAAGTTAAGTTGGTTTGTATTTGAGGGCTACTAGCTTTAAGGTGTTTCTCGATAGTATAAATTTAATCAAATATACTAGGATTATCAATATTTGACACCTCATATAATAATGTAAGGTTTCTAATGCTTTTTCTGTGTAACATTTGACATTTTTCAAAAGTCTCTTCACAACTCTCCTATTCTTCTATTTTCAAAAATCTGTTCATCACACAACTTTCCACTATCATAATTTAACAATAATGTTCATTTGTCAATAGTTGTAAATGAATAACACTTTTGTTTCAACATTGTGTCCACTTTTATTCACTTGTCTATCATACAAAATTTTAGATAGCACTAACAAATAAAGTATATTTGGATGAAATTCAAATGTTTCTAAACAAATGTGTCACCATCTATCCAAACCTGATAAACTGTCTAAATTATACAGGCTATTAAACCACTAATTCCCAATTATAGAAGTACACATAAAAAAAAAAATCTAAGAAATCAAATCTCAATCACTAAGGTTTAAAATTTCGTAATAATAGAACTCATTGTAATTATCAGTAATAGAGAATTCTCACAGGGTTCTATAAACCAGTTTACACTGTATAAAGGCAGATTACTTTATTAAGATAACTTATGTTTACATAACTTTTTGTACAAATTAAAATCATTATAAAAGGATGATTGTCCGAGCGTGGTCAAAGAAAAAAACTCACATAGTCATAAAATTATTTAATTTGAGACAACATTTCACCCCATGTTGCAGGGCTAAAAACATTTAAATGACATGAAAAGGTAAGAAAATAAATAACAAAAACAAAATTCAACAAAGGTGTGGCTAATTAGGATAATTTCTGTAAAACTGTACAATGTAAATTAAATAAAAAAGACCTACAGTAAAACATAAAAATAATTAAAAAAAAAGGTTATAGACAATTAATGAAAACGGAAATAATAACAGATAAAAAAGAAATATAAAAATACAGTACTCACTAAAAGATGTTAGCATAAATAATATGTTAAATTAGATCAGATCATATAATAGGGAGGAGAAACATCATATTATCATTTAATGTTAGCCTATTTTAAATATTTTTTTAATTTGCTGATACTCTTTACTTTTTCATTATTTTCAAATATAACGTATTATTTAATCGCCACTGCTTATTTACTTTTCCAGTCAACCTTTCATTTCCGTTCTTGCCTGCAATCAGTAAGGTAGGTCTCCTATCTTGTTTATTACTTTCTTTTATTCTTAATTTTACTCCTTTTCTACCTTTTAATTTATAATGTATTTTTATATATTTTTTCTATCTAAAACCTTATTGTTATTTATTTTTACGTTTTAATGTACATCTTTTTTATTTAATTTACATTGTTCATTTTTATATAAATTATCATAATTGGCCACACAAATATTAAATTTTATTTTTGTTATTCATTTGCTTACTTTTTTACCTCATTTCAGTATCTTTTTTAGACCTGATGAAGCCCTGCAATGTGGAGTGAAACATTGCCTCACATTAAATAGTTTTATGACTATTTGAGTTTTTTCTTTAACCGCACTTGGACCATCTTCCTTTTATTATTGCACACAGTCAGCAACACAATCTTCCATTAAAATCATTAGTTTCATTTGAGGTTGATAAAACTAAAAATTCAAATAATTAAAAAAAAAAAAAAAAAATTGCTACTCCTACTAAAATGCTACTCTTCACTCAGTATGAACCCAATAATTCTAACTAGTTCATTGTCTTTTGAATAAGACCCTACTAGTAATACTTAAATGATTCAATACCTGACTTATCTTTTTTGCTGGCCCTGTTATTTCTAATTCTCGGGCTGCTTGCATCTGTACTTTAATCAATTCAGTTGGGCATAAAGTGAATGATGAAAAAAATGCAGCAAAGAAACCAGCTGTGGCGTTACCCATTGTGGATAAATTTTCAACATCCTGAAAACAGCCTTAATTTTAATGATAAATACTAAATTAGTCACTTTTAATGTATAAATTTTCTATCTAATACATAAATCATAGTATCAAACTGTTCATTCTACAATAAATAAGATTTATTAAATATTTTATAAACACAAATACAGAAAGAAAATAAAATTATCAAAGGAATACTTAGGACACATACCAGAGCTCCTAATTTAGACACTAAAATCATGAAAATCACTTTATAAATGATTAAAATGAAATTCCTTTATAAATATAATATGTAATATAATAAATTTATATTTATAAAAATTATTTAGGAAATCCATTTATTTTAGTACCTAAATAGAAGGAATATTGGTTAAATTGAATGATTTGCTAAATAACTGCCTGTTATAATTATTATATCGGTATTATGGAACTAAGATTACAAAATGTCATAACTCATTTTATCTTGACCAAAGGTAGTCATATTTATATAGAGATACTATTTACAAAATAACACAATTCAATTACAAATAAAGGAACTGAATAAGTCTGAATATAGCCGCTATAAAAAAAATGGTTGACTATCGAAAGTAACTCTTATATAGAAAAAAAATTTACTCCCTTAAGCCTTAGGATCATCAGAATATAGCTAAATAAATTAATGTAAGGAAGGTGTAGTCATATCAGCATAGAAAAATACCATGTTCTTGAATTGAACCTCTGCTTTAATCTAATGGCGCTAAAAGGTAGCATATCACATCTCATATGGGACAAATCTGTTTCTTTTTTCAACAATATACATTTGTAAGAATGAAGTTTGGAAATGAGTGGACAACCGAAGATGAACTTCTAGTCTGACAATGATGGTGCCCAACCTAAGGCACATTTGCAATAATGGAGCATGCTGGTTCAGCATTGTTTTATTTTATCCTCCAGGGTAACGGGAATGATTTCAGAGCCATTCCTTGCTAGTCTGTCAGTTTGTTCATTGTTGGGAATATTGCAATGACCTGGCATCTATTCAATGCTGAATATTTCATGCTTAATTTAATTATATTATTATTATTTTTTTTAATATCTTTACTGAAATTTACAACTGCATATTATATTACGTATTCAGTAAATTTGATCTCAATTATAATAGAGTGATATAGGAGTGTAGAGAAACTCACCCATTGGTAACACCCTAATAATGTTATTATTTAAAAAAAAAAAAAAATTGAGTCCTATTTCTATAATAAAAGGAGAATTTAAAATAAGCATGTTTGATATATGTAACAAAATTACTTTGCTGATAAAAGAAATTTCGAGTTAAGTGGAAGGCCACAATTGGCAAAGGGCAAGCAGGAAATATTTTTATCTGGAAATTTTCCTAACCCCAGATTTTGCACAATGGCAGCAGTGCAAATCCTGTATGCTTTTATTCAACATAATATGTTTGAAAACAGTCTTTATTCAGCTTGATGGTAATCAAAATAAATATTGTCCTATATTTATTATATTATATTATTGGCTCCTAGATCCTCATTAGAATTTAGTAATCAGGTCATCAAGCAGAGTTCAACCAGACTTTGATCCCTTGATCAAATTGAACCTTAAATGACTGGATTATAAATAAAATGGTGGTAAGCAAGAAAGGAAAAAGATTAGATACAACCTGGCAGATACATCATAAAGATATTAGTAATTAATACTATCAGCAAAATAAATCCTTAACAATAGTGTAAAATGTGACAAATGAAATATGAAAAAGAATGAAACCTCCCTTTATCGTCTGTTGCTTAAATGTCCAATATACAACAACTTCAGGATAAGAATTTTCTAAGGGATGGAAAATGTTAATGAGATTTATATATTGAAACAACAAATGATTGATGATATGATGATAGGTTTTATTATTCTGTTTCTGGGGTGCCTAATCATAAAGACTAGGTTGAGTAACTTGATTGATAAATTCTCCAGTCATAATGTAACATAATTATTTTTATGAAATAAATTCGAGTTTATATTTAGTTAATTTGATAAAGTTTTAGCAATTAAATATTAACAATAATTTTAAACTTTAACTTTAAACTAAGGTAAACTTAGTTAGGTAAACTTAACTTTAAACTAAAATAAACTTTAAAAAAAATTATAATTGCTTAGAGGTCAAAAATGTAGAATAAAAATACAATTAGATTTATTCTTTATTATTATAGTTGTTTGTATATATACTATACAATGTTATTGTATATATAATAAAAATACAATGTTTTTGATATATAAATTTATTCTCCCTTGGACATTTCGGGGATACTGTGTTCCCCTTTTTAGCATAATATAATTCAATATTTGTTTTAAAAACAGCACATCTAAAACTTTGGTTTCATTCATGATAACAGATAGAGAAAACAATTGATAAATAAGAGTATTTTAAAATTAAACTGTAATTGAATAACATGTAAAATTAATAAATAAAATTAAATATGTAAAATTATCAGCAAAATAATTAATTTTAAAACAAAAATCATTGATCAAAATTTATTATTATGCTAATAATTTTAACATATTAAGTAAGTGCAATATGATCTTAAAATATTTTTCTAATTAATTATTGTTTTCTTTATTTATCATAAATGACACTAACAAATTGTATAAAACTGTAGATGCACTATTTTTACCATTTTATATTGTTATAGCTGATTTATATTCCATTTATATAATTATTTTCAACAATTAGGATTTTATCTAAAAATTAAAATGTCCCTTTTGTTCATAAATTTAATAATGTTATGATCACATAAGGAATTATTCCCTAGGAGTAAATAATACATAAATAAAGAAGAAGGATTAGATCAAGGTTCAATTCTAAAGACAGGAAACTCCTCAAAAAATATAAATTTAAAACTATATTATTTCCCTAATTTTGGCAATATAATATTTAAGGATGATTTAATAGGCATATGTAGTTAGAAATGAAATGTGTACAGATACAAAAAAGTAGGGGTGTATCAGTCATATAAAATGTTAAATTTCATAATTAAATAAAAATGTATTTAAAGTAAAATATATTTATAATTATTTTTACCGTTAACAGTTAATGGTTGTATTATAGATAAGGCCCTCAGATGATGGAGAAGAGCTCCAATGAAAATAGTGAAAAAAAAAAATTAGAAACATAAATAACTAAGTGTCATAAAAAGAATAAGTTTGTTTTTTCACCAAAACAATAAATATTCTTTATGTTTTAGTGTATCTAATGACTCTGAACTCTGGGGGGCTAGAATATCAGTTTTAATTTTATAACTTATAAGTTATTGTGTGTGTGTGTATATATATATATATATATTACTTTTAATACACTTCTTCTGCTACCTTAGGTAGTAGAAGAAATAAAAAGAGAATAATTTCCAATCTAAGCTGTATCTGATCCTTTAAAAGGGGGAAAAATACAGAATTCCTATAAATAAATAAATGCCTTAAATTGAATATGATTCCTCCAATGATGAATTTATTTTTATGTAATAGAAATGGTTTTAACAAATCAATTGCAAAACAAAATTATACTGTACATCTCTTTCACAAATTGTTTGCTCTTAAAATGACAAAATGCAAAAATTTAACACAGCAGGAAACATTAAAAATGCTGACAAGTTTAAAGACAAACTAAGTGATCTCAGGTGTTAATTCTCTCATATAAAAAGATCTTTATTCACATAACGACAATGGATCTAAATAAACTAAGAAAATGGAAATATTTTAATTATTGATTCATCTCAACTTAAAATATAAAGAGCTAAATTAAAAGTCTACTAACTGCAAAGACATTATAGCATTGATGTTAAATGATGTTCAGATTTCAAGATTCTAACCGAAGTATTAGTAAGAAGTGCCACTAATTTTTGGCAACCACCATATGCAGCAAAAAGCACAGAATTCTCAGCAACACTAGCAATCACAGCGGGAACTGAACCTGCGTACAGACCTCGTCTTATTCCTTCAGTTCGAAAAGTTTGCTTGAAGCAGTCCCATGCACCGGAGTACAGGCTAGGGAAAGTTTGTAATTTGACTTTCACTGTATCCAATGGTTGTCCAAGATAAACCACTGCCATTCCTCCTGTTGCAAAATATTACAAAGAAAATTATTATTAGTCATAATAAACCTGAAGATCCAAATATTTTATTATTACTAAAATAATTACAAGAGAACATTAGAAAAAAATGACTGTATTTTAAATAATAAAGTTTCAACATTTTAGACAAGCTAAAAGGAGTTAGTACATTAAGTTATCTGAATTTGGTTTTATGACAAATCTTATGGATTATGTAATAAATCTAACCTCATTACATCAGAAACATAAATAACATTGAATTAATTTAGAATTAAAATTTTACAACTACTTTGTTCCTACAAATCATTAATATATCACTTTTGAAATTATAGGGGCAAAAATAGATTCCCAATGCAAATACTATACTACTAGTAGTTTCAGCCGTAATCAGGTGAAAATTTTAAATATTTTTGCCTAATTCCTTATTTTACAAAATGTAACGATTAGCCAAAAATATCACCTATATTTATAATATTTTAATACTAAATTTTCAACAGAGAAAAGAACAAAAGGTTATCTAATGAATAAAAAATAACCAACTAGTTTTATAATATTAAAAGAATTGTGGCAGATATCTTACAATTCTATCAGGAATGTAGGTAATTTTTAAATTAATTTGTTAGTATTTAATTTAATAATCTGGTAATTGTACACTTCATAATTTTCAATAATGGGAATTTGGGGTTAATTAATTCATAAATAAAAACCATTCAAAGAAAATTAATATTTACCTAATGAACCACTAATGAAATCAATGGTTCCATCCAACCAATCTCTTTTTCTTTCCTTAATTTCCATCTCACTGAACTTTTTTTAAAAACTTTTATAATGTCCTCGTGCAACTTAACTGAAAGGAAATCTAGGAATAGCAACGATTCGAAATTATACACCATTTCATTCTAGAATATGCATAATAAAATCCTGCATAACTTAAAAATTCAAACTGAATTTTATTGTAAATAATTAAACTGTTATCAACCTATCATCACTATAGGGTAACATTACATCAGCATGCATGATAATCGATTTCAATTTATTGATAAGGGACAATGCATTTATATTTTTTTATCCTACATAAATTTATTAATTAAAAATTAATAATAAATATTTTAGTGAAAATAATTTCGTTGTAAGAGTCAATAATATTTTAGATGTATATTAGGGGTCATAAACAATATCGATATATCGTCATGTTCATACTGGAACGTCACAGTAACAACAGAGCCCTTGCTACCTCCAAGTCAACAAAGAAGGTAAATACGTCTAATTTTTCTTAGAGGAGAAGAAATTAAACCATTCGTTTGGCATTTGAGTGTATCACTTTTAATGAATTGCATTTAGCCTATTTGTTATTAAATTATGATATAATGTCCTGGTATTATCAGTGGTCGGACGGATTAAAGAAGAGAGCATGTAGGTACCTGTTACAAAGGTATTTAGGACAGTTTTTAGAAGAAAAACTTAGTTTAGATCAACTTGAAGTTAATGTATTCAATGGAACTGGGTCTGTATCTAACGTAAGTTTGGATGTGCAAGCTCTCAATGACTTGGGAGAAAAGAAAAATTTACCAATTGAATTTGTGGATGGATTTTTAGCAGGAATATCTGTATCAATACCTTGGGCAACCCTTCTTACTGATTCCATATTTATTGAAGTGTCTGGATTGCAGATAACTATACAGCCTAGACAAAGGGTTGAGAATGGAGAATCTATGCTGGAATCAATGTGGAGTTCTATGGCTAGTAGCATGCAGTTGGCTGCTGAATGTTTTCAACAGGATTCCACATTGCAAGATGAAAAAGGCTTAGAAAATGAAAATACCATGGAAGGGGTTGAAATATTTGCTCAAACCATTGAATCTGTTTTAACCCGCGTTAAAATAAAGTTTTTAGACACCACATTACGTTTGGAACATTTGCCAAAAGAGGGGAAAAATGGCATAGCCGTAGAAATTAGGGTGAAAAGAATAGAATATTGTGATGAAACAAGTTGTGATGAAGCCAATGATGGTGAAGATAAAAAATTACCTATGTTTAGCATCAAAAAATTTCATTGTGACGGAATTAGTTTTTACACAGATGAATTCCCAGTTGAAAGTAGGACATTCTCTCGTTCTGTTTTACTCGAAGAAAGTGATATGACTAGGAGTTGGAATGAAGAAAAGATAGAGTCTATACCAATTTTAATATGCAAACTGTCAGGTGTTCAAGAAATCAGATTCAAATCTAAAAGTATAGAAAATATTACTCCAGGACCAAAGTTTGAATTAGATTTTTCTTTTGGTTCTTTGTCATTATTTATTTCTCCTAGGCAACTTCATTTATTAACTGAAATCATTCACAGTTTAAGTACGCCTCATATTCAGGATACTAGTAATGTAAAATACAAGAAAAGTGGTGATAAAATGATGACCTCTGCAGATTACAGGAAAATAGAGCAAGATTTGAATGACAAATTAAATTTACAAGGTGCTTGTAATATAAACAAAACTGTTCTGGGCAAAGGTTGGGTTTCCAATTCCATGGAAGAAAGTTATGAAGAGTTTTTCCCATTTGGAAAATGTTCCCAATCAGCTAGTTTATATTCCAACAATACTGATATGTCTTTTGAAACAAGTGCTTCTACTGTATACAGTAGCAAAGCTGATGTTCTTCATTCTTATACTTCATCTAATCTAGGCATGTATCATGATAAGTCAGAAAAGGGGAATGGAGGTGATTATGAATTAAGTGGAGAAACTACAGCCTTTAACCTAAAGTTATCAAGTATAGCTATAGTAATTTTGCATGAAGATATTTTAACATTTGGTGTAGATACATATACACTAACTCCATCTTCTGTTTCAACAATGAATAATTTATCAACCCAGTTTTTTGAACAGCTTGGAAAGTGTGGAATTTTTGGTGGTAGTAACAAGGACTTTGAATCATCAAAAATTTCCTTCCTAAATGCATGTAATCTTGATCATATAAGAATAATGGGTGCATCTATTATTGTCAAAGGAAAAGAAGGAGGAAATTCATTCAACAGATTTTGTAACACCAGGATTTCTTTAGCTAATTTTGAACTTTTAGAATGCCTTCATGAACCGAATTCTGATGAGCCACAGTATGTAGAATTATTAAAATTTATGAAAGCTTCTCAAAATTACCCTATTGAACCTCATTACCCCATTTCAAATAAGCCTGATTTACAAATAGATATTATCCAAAATAAAAAGACAAGACCATCACACATTTCAACGAAAACTGAAGTAACATTTGCTTTGCAGCAATGTTGGTGTGAAATTGATCTTTCACTATATGACAGATTATCTTCAGTATTGAGTAGCCAGCCATTGTGTCACACTGACTACGTTTCAAAAGGCTTTCCAAAGAATACACCTTATTATGAAGCCTTTGAAAACACTACTATAATAGATCATCACATCAGTATGAAAATTCAGTGTCCCTTTTTCGTATTGAAATTCAGATTTCCAATACCTGATCTACGCCCTGATGTTGATAAAGGCAGACATCCTTGGTGGAAAAGGTCAATAAGAAAAGATATATTGTATGTTAATTTAGTCGATACGATTTTTCAGACTGAAATAAATTATCTAGGTGCATTTGTCGACTATAATTTACAGTGCAGTCGTATAACTTTACTATTTCAAGAAGGTGATTCAAATGTCCCTGTACCATTTATGTATTCTGCACCAAAAGATGCCAATGAATCTGTACAGCATCACTTTTATGAATTTCCAAGACTTTCCATTAAACTTAGTGCTCCAAAAGCTATTGATGAGATGGAAGAGAATGGAGAAAAAGATGATGCAAATGGACTAACTTGTTCATTTATGGAAACACCAACTCAAGAACCATCACCATTTGCATCCAGACGATTTGTTTATAAAAGTAATCTATCTGGTGATTCCTCTCGTGAAGAAGAAGAAATTATTCTTCCAGCTGCTAAAGAAGATTTCAATAGATTTATTAATGATTCAATGGAAAATTCAAGAATTCAAATTGATGTTATACTGCCTTATGTTCATGTAGATTTTTCCTCTAAGCATCTTTATGAAGTGTTGTACAATAGGTTTAGCTCTGACATTTCGCTATGGCAATCTTCAGCTTCAAAAGTAGCTCCTATAAATTTAAGCTCAGATCCTGATAATATTTTCCCAACTGTTTTCAACTGTAAATCATTCTCACTGTGTAAATCTGGACTTCAATTAGGTGATATGGATGATGAATTTGCCCATTCTGGGTACCAACCAACTTCATCAGATGAAAAACCTATTTATAAATTTAATCAACAAAGCCATCTAGCTTTTAAAATTCAAATAAATAGTGGTTATCTTAATATCTGTCCTAATTTAAAAGATACATCTGGTAATATTGTTCCTGACAAACATGGACAACTTGAGTTTACCTTGGATAAAGCTAACATATTCAGTGTTAGTAGTTATAAAGGAACTTTACAGGAAAATTATGTTTGTTTCCAAGTTGAAAACATACACCTCATGCATCAGCCAGTTGTTGAAAAATCTCATAAAAATTCTGACTCCCACTTAAAAGCCATTATTTATAAAAGTAAGGAAGGGATGTTACATAATAAAGTAGACGCAATGCAAACTAATTACAAATCTGATATGATTACTGCAGCTATTTGTTCTAGTATCGATGCGAGTAAAGTAAAGACCATTCGTGTTGCCTGTGGTATTAATTGTGCCACCTTGAGGCATTATGTTTCTTTATCTGAGCATTCGTGGTTGACACAACTAATGGATTTTTTCGATGTTGTTGACTATCCAGTTAAAGGATACGATTCTCCTCAGGCTCTAACAGAACTCCATTTTAATCTAGAAGAATGTGCAGTGGACTATAGACCTAAATATCTCAAAACCCAGTGTGTTGTCTATTTTGGAAACTTCAGTATCAGTAGTAATATAGTACCAAGAACGAAAACTTCAATATTGCGGTTTATAGCAGAAGAAACTAATTTATTTATTTCTAAAAAATGTTCCAAAAACGTTCATGATATAAACTTGCGAAATGACTACATTTCAGTTATAGATCTTGGTTTGTTTGAGCTTTCATTAAGGACTAGTGATCAGCCTAATGATCCGAAAGTTGATTTGAAAGCTTCCAGCGACATATTAAATGTTAGAACTTGTATCGATTCAGCTTGTGCATTAGCTGAATTGATAAACTATTATGCCTCAAATAGTGACATGAATGTAACTGAACAAAAAGAAGAGAATAAATCAAACGAACCTTATTTGGTAAGGGCATTCGAGAGTGATGATACTAATCCATGTTCTTCAAGTCTAGCTGAAGTGCAGGGTCTGATGGAAGATGCAATGAAAGAAATAACTAGTGACAATGATTCTGTTAAAGCATCAGACCAAGAAGAAAACGATGATGTAGAAGTATTTTACTTTCCTGATGAAGGTAAAAAAGATGAAAGTAAAGAATGCGTATATGATTGGGCACCCCCTGGGGATGTGGATTCTGAAAGTGAATATTGTTTTGTGGATCTTGAGACTGAGGCAACTATACCTACTGGACATTCTCCTCCAGTGATCCGTGTGCTGACTGATCAACCTATTCGTATTATAGAGAATCATTTTTCTGTTTCGCCCGGAAAAACTGATCATCTTTCTGCACCGAAGCATTACCCTACTCCAGTTTATAAATATATTCTTTCTGATATAAACATCATATGGCATATGTTTGGTGGGAATGATTTTAGTTGTAATACTGTCGCTAAGAAAAACATATCTTTTGATCTAACAGAAAATAGTAAGTCAAGTGTTCAACTCAATACAACAATTGATCACTTCAATACTGAAAATAAGACATGCTCTGCTAGATACTGCAAAAATAGCACCAAGTATAGAAGAATTCAAAATCGAAACTACAAATGGTTTGTTGCTGGTGGCCAAAATAGAAACCATGATGTATTAATGCAGCTTAACTTTAGTAAACTTAGTTTTGAACATGACATTTACCCTGAAATAACAACTTACGCATCAAGACAGGCTTTATTGATTAACAATTTCGAAATAACTGATAAACT
This sequence comes from Halyomorpha halys, assembly GCF_000696795.3. Lineage (NCBI taxonomy): Eukaryota > Metazoa > Arthropoda > Insecta > Hemiptera > Pentatomidae > Halyomorpha > Halyomorpha halys. The sequence goes on along the minus strand of NW_027114461.1, from coordinate 450,981 downwards.
TAAATCATCCCAAATAAATAAATTTTTATATCAATATTCTAGTGAAACAAGTCCTCGTCAGACTAATGCTAATATGATAATGGTCAGAGCTGTACACTTACGTCCTGATGCTAGGGAAGATGTGCAGGAAACTTGTTTAAAGGTATCATTGCTCCCGCTTAGATTGAATATAGATCAAGATTCAATTGAATTTATAATTGATTTCTTTTATAAACTGTCTGTTATGAATACTACAGAAAATTTGAGCGAAGGTTCGTCTCATTCCTCAACTAGAAAGAAACATGATCCTAACTGTTCATATTATTCTAAACGCAAAGAACATTTAAATAGAACCCAAGCTGAAAAACAAAGGGCTTCTAAAAATACATCGAAATCACAGTCTTCTCCTTTATATATCAAAAATTTTGTTTTTTCTCCAGAAGTTCCCATAAGAATAGATTATATGGGAAAGAGGGTAAACATGGACCATGGGCCATGGGCAGGCATCGTAATGGGTCTAGCACAGCTCAACTGCCTGCAAATCAATTTGAAAAGGCTGTCTTACAAGCAGGGATTATTAGGATTTGACAAACTTATAAAATATGCTTGTGACCAGTGGGTTCATGATATTACCAAAAATCAGATACCTTCTTTGATTAGTGGAGTTGGTCCTATGAATGCTCTGTTTAAGTTATTTACTGGTATCAGAGACCTCTTCTGGCTTCCGATTGAACAATATCAAAAGGATGGAAGAATATTCCGAGGTATTCAAAGGGGAGCAAATTCTTTTACTACTTCAACTGTAATAGCTGCTTTGGAACTGACTGCTAGGATTGTTCAAGCCATTCAGAATATTGCTGAAGCAGCCTTTGACATGGTATCACCTGGACCTAGTGTCAGGAGATTACATGGTACAAAATCAAAGAAACCTCAAAGATATTCTCATCCTGCAGATATTAGAGAAGGTGTCACTAACGCTTATGCCTTGGTTAAGGAAGGGTTAGAAGAAACAGCTGGGGCTATAGTGCGAGTAGCCAGTGCAGAAGCTGAAGATAAGGGTGCTGTTGGAGCCGTTGGAGGTGTCCTGAGGCAAATTCCATCGACTGTGGTAGCACCAATTATAATAGCTAGTGCAGCTACTTCTAATCTCATTGGTGGCGTGAGGAATCAGCTAGCTCCAGATTCCAGAAGAGAGGCTTCTTTTAAATGGAAAAGTGACGAGACATGAGTTCATTTTACTCAAAATCGTCACACTTGAAAACTACATGTATATTTTTAATGGACATTTATTTTATATCATTTTTAATGTAGCCTTTAGTATTTTAAGCTTGTGAGAAAAATGTGTCTTTGGTATATTTGACATTTTTGTGTGTACATTTTTTCTTTCTATCAGGGATGTAAAAATTTGTATTTTATTGTTTTAAAATAAAATATAGACTGTCTCTCTTATATGTCTATACATCACATTCTATTATATTTTTACATTTTATTCATGTAAATATTTGTGTTATAACTTTTTTAACTTGACTTTAAAACAGTCCAAATAGTTCCAACTAAAAACGTTTTTGTGTTATATAAATATGAACGATGATATTAGTTTTTAGTAATTGAATTTTACTTATGTATGCATGTATGTGAGAATATTTTATTCTGGATTGAAATATTTTTAAAAAAGTGTTGGATGGGTTTAACTAGTTTTTGAAAGTACTGACATTTCTATAGAATTGTGTAAATTTTTTCCCTAAAAACAGAAATAACTGTTAAATATAAGTGATAAATTGATAACTAGTCAAAGCTATTAAATTAGACTTTTCAGAACCATCTGAAATGCATATGTTTGGTTTTAATGTTCAAAATTAATGTTGGTCCAAATTATTTATACGCTTCTTCCAAATTAAGTTTTTAGACTTAATTCAGGAAGTTAGTTAAAAGGATATAGATTAATTATTTTTTTATAGAGATTTGCTGTATTTTTTAATAAATAAATGTTTTTGAACATGAATTTTTAGTATCATGTAAAAGCAAGCATTAAAACCCTTATCAAATCAAAATGATCATAAACCTATTTCTAGTGATATTTATTTTGTCATTGCAAAACAATAATTCATGCAAAATATTGAAAATAATGTTCTTAAAAAAAAAAAAAAAAAAAAAAAAATACTTTATATCATATCGTTGTCAGGATATACATATAAGAGTTAAGAGAGGACTGAGGTTGATACATAGAAAAAACAAATATTTTTGTACCGAATTCAATATACGATATAAATAGCAAGATTTTTTAGTGGTATTTCACTTCCATAGATATGTATTTGACTAATTGTGTAAAATTGTCTTGTTTTTTCAACTTGATTGTTACAAATTTAATAAGCTTGTTTATAAATAAAATCTTGTTCAGTAATATTGATTTTTATTATTTGAAATGATTTCCATAATTATCTTAAAAATGTACTTAGATAAGATTGGAGTTGAAGAACTTAGTATTTTATCTACCATAGTAGGTAAATTGGTCACATTTTGTGGTGTAATGTAATTACTATTATAATTTATTGGGTAAAATCAGCACAGCTTTTTGATGACCTCTCTAGGAAACGGCTTAAATGCACAATTAATGAGGAAAAGGAAAGAATAAAAATTGTGTAATGAAAATAATCTTTATTTACTTACAAGTAAACTAAACAATAGGTGCTGATAAGAGAACACTTTTTAGACTAGAAAAATGAATAAAATTAAACATTAAAAACAATTTTAATACCCCATTTTCCATTTGTATATAACCATTATGGGTCATTATCTGAAAATTTATAAACTGTCCCCTCTTATAGTTCAAGGCAGAAAATATTAGTTCCATAATAATTAGAATAGAACAGTCAATTCTACGTGGAAATTTTTTTATACTGATAGGAGAGTTATGTAACGGTTATATCAACCATGTACGGCCCACTAGACCGATCTGGTATTAAATAAATGAATAAAAAATAGATTAATGATTGGAGAAGTTTGTCGGGGGGTGCGGTCAGCAAAGAACAACAAATAAATATGGTTTTGTTTATTTATGTTGTTCTTTGCTGACTGCACCCCCCTACAAACTTCTCCAATCATTAATCTACGGTCAACTATCTACACCTCATTAAAAAATAGATTAGAAACTTTAAGGAGATCACTCAGTCAACAGTATAACATATAAACACTTTCCTGCTAGAATTGACCAATATTAACCCCCTACCCCATCCCATCTACTTCCATTTCATTCCTCCCGTCATGAAATCAATTTACTCTTGTATAATTTTTTTTTCTTGAGTTGTAGAACATTGGTAAAGAAATTTCACTTCAAAAAATAAATTATGTTAATATAAGTATGTTTAAATGAGTGTTATGGACATGAAATGTTTGTTGAGCCTTGTTTAAAGGTTTAAAACATTTTGGTCATCAACATCAATGGATTATTATCATTATAAAGGTATACACACAAACATTCATTTACGGACTCTTGAAGAAAAAAATAATAAAAATTAAAATCGGAAAAAGGCTTATAAATTGGAAAAGAGGCGATGCGCATTTAATCGCCAATGTGACTTTAGCTTCCTCACCTGTGAGGGCTTCAGATAAATTTGGGTTCAGTCCTATACTGTTTATTGTTGGTAAATAGAGAGGACGCTCTGCAAAAATATGTTTAATCAAGAGAATAGGCTGACAATATTGGCACGTTGGAGGTGGCAGTTTTTTGACCAGATGAGGAGTGTTTGGCCTATTTTTAAGCAGGTAAAGCTACTTCCTTTTGAAAATTAAGATTTTTCAATTTTAATTACTTTTATTGTTTTATTTTTTCTTATTTTATACTTACTAGGCCAACCCCCTCTGTATATCTCTAATCAATAACAGAGGTATATAAATAAATATGAGGAGACGGTTGGGGGATGCGGTCAGAAATTAACACAAATAAATTATTTAATAGTGCCAACATTTTGGCCAGAATTTCTAGCCTTCATCAGGGCTAAGAACAAGATAACCACTGAATACCATAAAGAAAATATAAACAGAATGACATAATGTAAATAATTGAACAGAATGAAATTAATAAAAATAAAGTGATAAAAGAAGTGGAAAATAAAATGTATATGTAGGTAATTGAATAAGTAAAGCTCACTTGGCTGTCAGATTTCCTGCTAGCAGGTGTGTATAATGTTTTATTCTCTTTTTTTTCCCTATCTTTCTTCTACCCCCTTCTCCTTCTCTATTCTTTTCTAAATTTTCCTTACCCATGTTATAGTTATGTTTTCTATTAATTTCTTTTATCTAACTTTTACTTTATATTTTGTTTCTTTATTTTAATATTATGGTTACATATTTCATTAGTTACATGTATTTCCTTTCTTTCAATTTTATTTTTTAGTATTCTCTTTGAATTTAAAGTATTCAGAACAACTTCATTTCTTCACTAAAGTAGTAATATAAAAATCTTTTTCAAAAGAGCATTTTCTAATTACAGTATTTATTATTGTAATTAACATCTTTCTCGATTAATATCTATATTTATCTTCTGCTGATGTTTCAGGCTTATATCCCCCCATTTTCAAGTTACTTCTATTTATTTATTTTTATAAGTCAATTTTTATATATTTAAGCAACTTTTTTAAAATTTTCTTGAATCAATAAGTTTATTTTATTTTATGATTGGAGAAGTTTGTCGGGGGTTGCGGTCCGCAAAGAACAACATAAATAAACAAAACCATATTTATTTATTTATGTTCTTTGCTGACCGCACCCCCGACAAACTTCTCCAATCATTAATCTACGGTCAACTATCTACACCTCATTATTTTATTTTATTTATTTTTTGTATTTAACATTTTTACTTATCCCCCTGCATGAAGTGTTTATATTAAATGGGCAGAAGCCCTCAACGTTGTTATAAAAATAGGTGTTAGATATTTATTTCTCGGACTAATAATAAATATTATTGGAAGATTATTGATTGACCGTGTGTAAAGATGAAAGGAATATGGTCCGGGTGCGGTAAAAAAAAACTCAAATAGTAGAATATACTATTTTATTGAGCCAACATTTCGCCCCACGTTTAAGATCCACTATTCCCACCCTACGTCTTGGCTTGAAGTCCCACAATAAAATTTCCTATCTTTTTTCCAAATTGAAAGACCCTATTCCTTTCTTACACCGTTCCAATGTGATTTACCGGATACCCTGTTCAATCCCATGTTGCAATTCCTTCTATATCGGCGAAACTAAAAACCAACTTAAGAACCGCATTTCCC
>NW_027114461.1:433571-444849 GCF_000696795.3 Halyomorpha halys | reverse complement strand
TACCCTTTACATTTACTATTTACTACCTTTAATTTTTCTTACTATATCTTACTTTTTTACATTTTATACCCCTGTTATTTTACTCCTATGTTTTTGTTTTCCTTTTGTAACTATGTGTTTGTATCTTTTTTAGCCCTGACGAAGCCCTGCAACGTGGGGCGAAACGTTGGCTCAATAAAATAGTATATTCTACTATTTGAGTTTTTTTTTTTACCGCACCCGGACCATATTCCTTTCAAATAAATATTATTATGTTCTGTGCTACTTCAAAAACTAAAATGAACCTTGGAAGTAAAACAATAGTTCACATCAACGTTATAAAAAAAAAATATGTCTTGATTCATATAAAAATCCCAATAGTTGACACATCTAAATCAAAAATCTATTTGTTGACATAAATAAGTTAAAAGAAAAAATTAGTTATTACAAAAATTTATTATTTTGTGGAGTTAAATAAAATCTAAAAATATTTGTACTGTACATACTTATGTACATGTAACACAAATTTAAAAAAAACAGAAATTTAAAAAAAAAATTCAAATACAAACATAATAATTTAACCATTTACATCAATAGAAAAAATTTAAACATATTTTGTAATTTAGAAAAGGAAGATGGAACAGTTTTGTAAATTTCGTAATTTCTATCAATTCACTATTCTAAACTTTTTAAATACAATTACAAGCCACAAAAATCACCTCAGAGAATTAATCACTAATTTTAAATAATATCCTGAAGGATTTCATCTCCCACAAGAAATTCAATAGAATCTTTATTGTATCCATAAGTACAAGTCTTTACTAGTACTATACAATCATAACCACCAAACAAATTGTGATCGGGATGTTCAAGATTTTGTTTCAAATTAATAATGGTCACCATTCATTTGCTATCAGCAACAATCATATTGTTTATTTTTTCTTCAGTTCTCATTCATGGCTCTCTATCTCTTTTTTCATCTCCATCAATATTTTTTTGTCATATCTGTTATTTCTATGTAAAAAAAAAAGAAGCAAACCACAAGAATTTTTTAGCTTGGTTTATATTGTTGATATTTGTTCAACTTCAATAATGAAGCATAAATTTGGTTTGGAAATAGGTAAATAGAAAAAAACCTGTTATTTGCAAAATCATATCTATCCTTTGGGGCTCCTCCCTTCTTCATTTCAGGTAGGTTATATGCCTGAGATAATAATCATCTAAATGACTTTAAGTTTGTGAATTTGAAATAATTACCTGTCCTTTATAGTTAGTAGTTATAAAAATTGGATGCGAAATATGAAATAATGTGACAATCAACCAAAGAAGAACAAAAGAAAAATATTTTCCTAGATTAAAAACAAATTTCCAGCTATAAGAACAGTAATGGGTCATTATCAGAAGATGCTCTGATTTCACTTCCTATATTCTCAATTATATTCTGCTTTTACTTACCTACTTAGTGGCATAGTACCTTCACTTTTCATGTAAAGACCACGCAGGAGCACCTTAAATAATGATTTTAAAAAATGAGGTAGTGAAGGGTGAATATTTGTGAGTGAGGAAGTGACAACATGCTTTTTGGGAGGTGAACAAAAAGATTTTTAAAATTAAAAACTATATTTCAAAACTTTAAACAGTTTAATATTAATGCTAGAATAGAATTATTCACTCCCTCATTATTGAACATCATGGACAAAATGAGGGAGAGAGATTTTCAAGACTTTAATTTCTTTTCAATTATTGTAATTTGTTTAAACATGAAAATAAAAACCTCTAGCATTTTCCATTGAAAATAAAGTCTATAAAAAGTAATTCTTTTAAACTATCCTGTTTTTTGAAGTGAAGGAGTGAAATAGACCACAAAAACTGCCTCTGCAGAACTGAAGCAAGTTATTGATCATCTGGCTGGCGGTCTAGAATAATCTAAGGGGCTACCCACTACCATTCATCAGCCATCTAGCCAAGTTCCCCTCCAATCATTTTATGTGAGGGAGGGAATCCTCATGTAATAACTGATGAAATCAGTCAGTGATTTGAAACAGTCATTTGTGGACCAAATAGAATTTTTAAAGTGCTTTACCTAGAAGGTCAGACATGGTGAGTACAAACATATCTTTTTAAATTTTGTACTCTTTTCTCAGTCCGCCGGTGTTCCCCAAGGTAGTATCTTAGGTCCCATTCTTTATACGGTTTATACAGCTGACATCCCAACCCACCCTGACACAGTGCTAACAACATACGCTTACGACACATGTATACTTTCTGTAAACAACGACCCAACTAATGCATCACAAACACTACAGGCACACATAACATCTATTGAAGAATGGTGTAAAAACTGGAGAATCAAAATAAATCCTGAAAAATCCCACCAGATCACCTTTACTCTCCGTCGTAAACCTCTGCCCTCCTGTCCTACAGTATCCTTTCTAGATACACCACTAACACCTGTTGAACAGATTCGATACTTAGGACTCCATCTTGACAAGAGACTTACTTGGAATCCACACACAAGACTGAAACGACAAGAAACTGCTCGTAGATTCCGATTGCTACAACACTTACTTGACAAACGCTCTAAACTTCCCATTCATTACAAAAAATTAGTATACACTACAATAATCAGACCAATTTGGACATATGGAATTGAGCTCTGGGGCTCCACCAAACCATCAAATTCTTCCCGCATCCAATCGTTACAATCCAAAATCCTACGTAAAATCCTTGATGCTCCTTATTACGTCACAAATAAACTCATTCATAAAGACCTTAACATCCCATTCGTTGCAGATTTGACCCAAAACAGATATGCGTCTTTTTATTCCAAACTCCTTAACCATCCTAACCCATTAATTCTTAATCTTTCATCCTTAACAATCCCTGATAATCCTCCGAGGCGTCTGAAAAGAAGATGGCCAGGCCTTGTAGTTTAAATTAATGTTTGAAGTACCACCAATGGGTGGTTCCTTCCCAAGATTTTCAAGTGTATATGAAACATACTACATATTTACTTGTTGTATTATTTTGTACAGTTGTAAATTACAATAAATAAATAATAATAAAAAAAAAAATTTTGTACAAATATTTAACTTCACCCCCCACTGAGCATGGTATAAACATTAAAGTGAAGTATCATGGTAACACATACACTACTATAAGAGCAATATTTATGTAAGTGGGTCATTGTCTAAAGATCCAAATATTTCGCTTCCTAAAATCTCAATAATAAAGTCATAATTTCGAGCTGTGAAGATTCCTAGCTACTTAGTGGCATAGTACCTTCACTGGTACTCAGTACAGGAATGCCTTTAATTATTGTTTACAAAAAAAGTTGAAATGAGGGAGTGAAGGAAAATGTTTTTATTTTATTTCTATTTAATGTCTATAATAAATAAAAAGGTGTATCTTTTAATGAAATCCTCAAGTAATAACTGACTAAATCAGTCAATGAATTGAAACGATAACTAGGCAAACATCACCTTCGCTGTGGATTGTCTTAAAAAAAAAAAAAGTGCATGTTAAATGTAAAATACAGAGGAGCTCTAAGTGGATTTTCTGGGATACTTGTTTTGTAAACTTGTAATCTTTATGAGATAATAAAATCTTCAACAGCTTCCTCATATCATCTTTCCTCCCCCTCATGAGGTGTGGAGCTCAGCTGGTATGTTGCTAAATATCATTCTCCATTTAACAGACTCTCAACCATGTTAAATATTGTATCATTTTAACATGCTAAAAAAATGAAATATTTCTCCATTTAGCACACTTCGACATGTTAAACTAAAGATCATGAACCTGATACAGATGTAAAATGAAAGTTGTATGATGCACAAGATTTTTATGTATTAATATAATAAAAACGATTTATATGTAATAAAATGTATTATTTTTAATATGTTGTCTAGCAATATTTTTATTTGTAATGTTTATGCATTGTGGACAGTTAAAGTATATACTATTTTCATTTTGAAGGAGATGATCACGGCTCCAGAAGGAAGAAAAATAGTAATAACTATTTATTTACTTTCTGCCAATGTTTTGAGCTACCTTTTAGGTTTTCTTCAGTGCTACAATAAAATGATAAAAAGAAGGTACACTTAGTGTAAGGGTAAAAGAGTAATACAAAAAATATAGCATAAAAAATGTAAAGTTGCTGGTACATAAGATAAATAAAAAAAAAAAATTATTAACTAAACTAATAAAGTGAACAGATAAATCAAAATATGTATAACTAAAAGATTTATTGATTTAATTAAATAAGACATAACTGTTACAAAATGGTAAGCTTAACAGGTAAAATTATTATTACAGATTACATAAAAACTGGGTTGAGTATAAATATTCCTTACAAATAAAAATAAAATCCAAAATAAGTAAAGTAATAATGGAAAAATAAAATTAAAGGAAACAAAAAAATATGTAAAATAACATAAAAGTAGATTGATAATATTGACAGGAAAAAAAAAAATATATTATGAGGAATGTAAAGATAATTAAATATAAGATTATCTGAAAGCTGACACACTACCATGACCACTAATTAGCTGGAACTCATTAAGTCGAAACACAGAAAAGGTCTGGTTTCAAACTGTAATGACGATTAAAACACTCAAAAAATGTCCAAACTATAAACGCAGACAGGGCTGCTGAGACACTACCATGGCCATTAATTAGTCGGAACTGCCATAAAAACTAAGATGGTTGGTCCGTTGCTAGGTGACACCTCTTAGCAACTGCCCCTATTATTCATTATAACACACAAATATAATCACATTTTTTTTTTCCTCAAACAACCAAATCCAATTAAAATAATAAAAATAAAACTAGATATAACTAAATTAAATACTAATAAAACTCAAATACTATTTACAAGGTAATTATATATTATGGCGTTAACAATGTTAATTGAAACAACGCTGAGCTACAGTATAATCTTGAAGGTAAAGACAAATTTATATCTAAGAGATGAAATAATTACTAAATTAAAAAAAAGAAAGTACTAAATTAAAGGTAAAATGCAATTGAAATAAGGAAAATGGTAACATATGAGATACAGAGTGAATTAAGTAATAAAAGTGAAGATATAGTTATTCAAAAGTAAGCTTTGAGGACCAGAGAATGAATATATATCACAAAATACTAAGATGTAATGACAAGAGGTCAGTGTAAAGAATAATATAATATACTGGAATAAATAATAAATTATGAATGGAAGAATAAAAGTCAGAAGTAAAAGGGGTGAAAACTATTTAACTTAACTTACCTTACCTTATCCTAACTAAGGGGTAACTAAAATTATTTGGTGATGATAATAAAATCAGAAATTATACATAGAATCAAAGACATGAGAATAAAGGAAACAAATCAGAAATTAATACAAAAAAAACTAAAGTTATTGGTTTCTAATTAAGTTTAAAGTATTGATTAAAATATAGGTATGAGAAATATAATTTTTATCAAGGGTCTAGTTCAAGGTGTATGTAAATAAATACTGAGATGAGCCTTGTTCTTGTGTATAGTGTAAGGTGGGAAGTTATATGAAATTAAGATTATCTTAATACAGTTAATATTAGTTTTGTGGTACTGGGGATCGGATAAGAAGGCATAGGTGTCTAAATAGGTAGGTTTGTTGTACCAGTTTGTGGACAAGAAGCTATCATTGTTTCTAATGATAAGGAGGTCCAAAAAGGGGAGAGAAGAGTTGGTTTTGGTTAAAATGGTGAAATAAAATCAAGGGTGGTATGAACTAAAAGAAGAAAAAATTAGAGGGATTTTCTTCTGAATTGAGTATGAGGAACAGTTCATTTACACATTTATTGATAAATATAATGTCATTAGGGAATAAAGAGACGATGGAATTAAGGCCATTAAGTACTATGTTGTAGGGATTAGGGACGAGAGAATTCCCCATGGCAAAGCCAGAGATTTGATGAAAATAAATGGCCCTGAAAATTGAGATATGTAGATTTGCAACAAAGTTCGAGGAATTCTAGATATGAGGGGAAGTTGAGAGTGGTATAGGATTCTTGGTGGTCCAGTTGTTTTCTAGAAGATGTAGTGCTTTGACAATGGAGATGTAGGTAAAAAGGCTTTCTAAGTTAAAGAAAGTCAGAATGAAATTAGAGAAATAAGGAGGGATGTTGATAGTTCATGAAGTTGGAAAGAGTTATTGATATCATAAGATTTGTCATGACTACGCATTTGAAGAGGTATATTTTATTTTGTTATGTATCTCTTTAACATAAAACAAATACTTTTTATTATTGTTGTAGATTTCATCATTAAAATTGGACATTTTTCCACTTTTTTTTCTTTTGTTTTCACTTACCTTAAATAAAAAAGTTTTACAATGGCTAATGTAGCCATTCATTTACAATAATGATTAAGGCCAAATAAAGAAGAAAATACACAATTTTTTAAAAACTTTATTCTTAAAAATATAAAACAAATAACAATATATATAAAAATAAAAAAACCTCATATAAAAATAATTCATCAGAAGATTGCCTTCCTTCACCATATCAGTCACTAAATCTTGTTGACTAGAGAGAGAACATTTAATATTAATTTTTTTTTATTCTTAAATAAGTCCCTTTAGAATTATAAATTAAAAAAAAAAGTACTTAGGCATTATCCATGCTGAAACTTGTCATCTATAATCTGACACCAGATCTAATCTTATTCCTATTAACACAAATGGTATAATAAAAAATAAACTGTGGTGGCATGATTAACGTCTTCAGTGGCAATAGTTGACGTTTGCAAAGAGAGTATTTGAAATGGGTTTGCCACTGTCGAAATTATTATTAACATTTTTATTTCTTTAGTATATTTCTTTTAAATATATTTTTAATTATAATTCATTTAAAGTTACATTATTTTACATTTGTTTTAGTGGCAAACCCATTTGAAACCTCTCGCCATATGATGAATTACAATGAATTAATTTAAAAAGAACGTGTGTTGTTATCTGAAAAAACTGTAAATTATAAATGTTTTGTAATATATGTAAGTGTAAATATTGTTCTATTGAAGAATAAAGAACGTAATTATCGTTACATATATATCTTTTTCGTTTCACACGAACACGCACTAAAAAACTTTTAATTACATTATATATTCATCTTAATGAATACACTATCATATAAATTTGCATAAATGATGAATCTGAATGTTGGGAGGCAGTCACACTATGTTGCTTGTTTCTCAACTTTGCTGAACATAATAATCATTCGATATTTTGGTTAACTTTCAGGGTCAACAGAATTGTAAATATGATTAACTTAAAAAAATTTCATATCAGCATCTCTGATTCGGTCTCATTTTTATATGCCAAGCAAGTCAGAATAAACAGTCAATCCTTCTTTGATATTTATTTTTATTTGTTCCAGAAGAGAGCATGCTTTTCTATCTGATACACTACACTAATAAACACTCCCTCCCTCCCCCGGCTCCTCCTGCAGTACTATCAGCTAGGCTCAATTGTTTTTACCCTACTGAACCGAGGATAAACTCTATGCTTAACAATAAATAAACCTTAAACCAGTTGTAAAACTTATTCATCAGTGATCAAACTAAGTATTTTCTATAATTTACCTTTATATCTCCACTACTTTTCTTTTTCACTCAAACATTCACCCTTACTTTCTTCAATGTCATAATGCAATAATTTCTAAAGTACGTTATAAAAGTATCTTCCATAGTAAGTATATTTCTTGAACTTAATAATTTTTAAAAATGTAAAAAATAAACACAACTTTTTAAAAATGAATATAAACTTCGTTTCTATATAAGAAGATGGTCAAGGTTGGGGTCAAAAGTGAAACAAAAATAGTTAACAACTATTTATTTTCCGACGTTTTGCCCCACTTTGCAGGGCTTCATCAGGGCTAAAAAGATACAAAATGATACAATGATAAGAATAAAAATACAAAGATTCTTATCATTCATTCATTCATTATTCTTATCATTGTATCATTTTGTATCTTTTTAGCCCTGCAAAGTGGGGCAAAACGTCAGAAAATAAATAGTTGTAAACTATTTTTGTTTCACTTTTGACCGCAACCCTAACCATCTTCTTATGTATCAATTTTTACGGTCAACTATATATACATATAAACTTTGTTTCACTCCTAAAAAATCTTTTACCACTCTTCATAGGTAAGTCTGTCTCAAATTTTTCCATACAGTACTAATATTTATATTTATATTATAAAAGGATTGGTTATACTTATTTCATATAGTCTAAACAAGACAATGTCATTGATAATCAAATATCTTATAACCAAATAGAAATCGTTGATAGTGTTAAGTAATCTAAAATTTAAAATATTGTTTTTAACATAAATAACAAGAAATAATTTAATAAATAAGTATTAACAGAAAACATCATATATGTACCATTAAGACTATTCTCACATCAGAAGAACAGACTCTGAGGTACCTTCAACAATAGAAAATTGAACCCTGTTTATAAGTTGCATTCCATTCCACCTGCTGACTGGCCCAATCCTTAGGTAGGAAAGTAAGGTTCTACAGCAAAGAGAGAGTATTCAGCACAGGTTTCAATTAGCACACTGCAAACGAAAAAAAAAAAACTTTCATCTTAAATCAGAAAAATTGTCATCATTGTACAGAACATGGAAAATCATGAGGAAAAAAATAGTATATAATCCAAAATAACTTAATTAAAAAATAATAATAACCCTATTTGTTCAAAGGAATAGAATGTACTTATTTATCTATTTAAACACACTGTTATTTTGATGAATATTAATACTTAGAGTGGTGGCAAGTGGAGGTTTAAAATTAACTTCCCTGTTCCATCTGCTTCCCATAGGCCGGTGAAAATTTAGTGATTATAAATCTATAAAGTATATTCATAAGATAATAGAGTATTAAAGATGAATGTAACAAATATGAACAGAGAAATTAAAAAATGCCAAAATAGAATATAATACTTCAAAAAATTTAAAATGAATCACAACAGAATAAATGTTACAAGAGAATAAAGAAAAACTTATAATGAACTCTATAGAAAATTAAACATAATATTACAAACAAACTGAAATAATAATATATAAATAAAAGAAATTAAATAAACTGAAAATTTATATAAAATAATAATAGATAGTGTCGAATTTAAGTAATCCGATCTTTACCATTCTTTTTTGGATTTATATAAAGTCGGGGTCGGGGGTCTCATTTTCTGATGCCCCCCTTTCTGCGGACACCGGAAGGCCCCGACGACGCTGTGACTACAATGCCGCCCCAGCCTATGCACTATGCAAGGTAGGACCTGCCCTACCCCTACCATCACGCCAGGGTCCAGGACAGGCTGGCCAGCCACTGAAGAGGAAAGACGTCTTTTCAGACATTGGGCGAAGATACATGGTCTTCACCATATTCGCCCACCGTACACCTTGACGAGGGAAGCGGCTAGGATACGTCACCGCGGCGGCGAAGACGTCACTCAGATAAGCCAATAGAATATATGAGACCCCAATGCTCTATTGTTACACTATTATAGATAAATAATTCTGAACTAATTCACTAACCAGTTTGCTCCTCCAGGGATTAATACTTTTATAAATAGAAGGAATTATATGCATGTTAATTAACGGAAAGTCTCACAATTTCCAGCCCCCCTTTTCAACACATTAATTATGATCGTAAAATTACACTCGGGACACCTGCAGTATAGCACGACCAGGTCCCTAAAAGAAAAATAATTTTAAAAGAAAAATAAAGAACTGAAATAAAATAAGATAAAGTGTTCTATAATAATGCTGAAGCAGGCCAGACATAAAACCTTTATGCAAACTAAAATATAACTCACTGTAACCACGGGCAGTATTAGCCCATATATGTACTTAACACTAGCTTAATACTCTATATATTTACATTTTACAAACATAGTCTATACATGTATGTACTGTATTTTTTTTTTCTTTATTTAATATATTTTTGGCAGTAACACTTGGCTTTGTAGAGAAGTGCCTCAACAAAATTTAATTAATTTAATTTAATTTCATGTTGACACGTATAGATGCAAGGAATTTTCAGGAAACTGATATAATATAGCATAGAACAGAATTTACTAAGGAGCTGTAATGTGTAGAGGAAAGTATCAAACTAAAACACCAATTTTTAATAATCGTAGTAATCAACTTCACTAAAAACCAACCAATGTTAACAAAGTAGAAATGCTAGTAAACTCTTCACCCCAGAATACATTCAGTACCCATACACTATCTGTCCTGCCCCTTATAATGAATAGGGTTATTTCTGTATTCAGGTTTTTAAAAAAATTAAATTATTAATAATTTACCAGTTTTAGTTTTTCAAGTATTCGAAATTTATATTCCATAACATACGAACATGAACTTACGCATAATATGATAGAAAACAAAAAAAAAAAGTCTAGAATACTTAAATATATTTTTGAGAATTTTAACTCAAATTGTTTAAAAAAAATTATAGGACATCATTGAGTAATTCGAGCCATCAAACTTGAAAACAGATTGAGGTGTTTCTTAGAAAATAGATTGAGGTGTCTCCTTGAAAAATTGTCACGTACATGTTTCCTTCAGTATGTAAGAAAAAAAAAGTGTGTCATCAAATGATAAATATTGTAGATTAAACAAATAAAAATTAATGAACTAATCAATATGTATAAATAGGAAAACATCATACATGCATCACTGAGATCTCCCTTGGAACTATAGGACAGGCTCTGAGATACTTTCAACAATCAACATAATTGAACCTTGTTCCATGCATATTTTTTTCAGCGAATAATCCAATCGTTCCTTCAGCAGAAGGAAGGAGTTCCACAGCAGAGGAACATTCAGCACAGGTTTCTCTGCTGCAGTTAGCACACTGCAACAAAAAAAAAATTTTCACTGCTAAATTATATATATAATAAAAAATACTGATTAGAAAACAAATAGAAAAAAAAGAAAGTTAAATCTTAAGGAGAGTAGTAGAATTTGCTATTTCAGTGATTCCCAAATCATAGAAGCCTGCTTAATAATAAGTCAGAAAAAAAATCTTGCTCCATCTCCATCCTCGATTTAAGGTGGTCAACCTCTATTGGAAAGTCTGGAATATTCACCTGCCAAATAAATGAAACTGGGAAGCTTAGCGTGCATTAATCAATCAAAATCTTTTAACTGATTAGAGAAGATGGTTGGGGGGGTGCGGTCAGCAAAGAAACAACATAAATAAACAAAAATTATTTATTTATGCCAACGTTTCGACCTGATTTTCAGGTCTTCATCAGGGCTATAAAAAC
>NW_027114461.1:421374-428808 GCF_000696795.3 Halyomorpha halys | reverse complement strand
AAATTATTACAATATATATTAGGTATTCATATATAATGTAAACATATTTTATGGCAAACCATCTGTCTGGATCAGTTAATCATTTCAATAAATCATTTTATTATATTATATTATTAAAAAATCTATTAAATGTAAATTAATACTTACTGTCTTGAAACACGGATTAATTTCAAAGGAATGTAAAGTGGTAAGTGAAAATAGTGTGATATGCACGCCAAACCATAATTTTACTTTCATTTAAATAAAAAAATAAGAGCAAACATGTTTCTGAGTAAATTACCTCGAACAAGCTACTTGAGCTTCAACTCGCGCCGAAAGGACGGCTTCCACTTTTTCTCTTTTATACTCAAACTGCAAATGATCCCTCTCTGTCTTCCACTGTTCTTTGAGGTCGTCCACATCTTTACGTAATTGGAATGCCATTTTCAAGATTGTACCAGCTGCCTTGTCAAGACGTCCTATTAATTCAGACAGGGGTCCAGGGAGAGATGTATTAGTATCTTCATTCACCTGCTGGCCATTACCATTAGTACTAGAATTTACTACTGTCCCAGTTGCACTAGTCGTAGTAACTTCTTGAGAGCTTTCCAATTCATTATTAGAATCACAGCTTTCATCTCCATTAACTCCATTGCCCATGTCTCTTTTAACTTTTCTTAAACTTCCGTCTTCATTCTCTTTTCTCCGTTTCCTTTTATATGGGGTGAAAAGACGAACAGGACCCATCTAGAAAAAAAGTAAGTACAGCTATGATTCAGACTGATAACTTAAAGTAACTAACTTTTTATTTATTGAAATTTACAACTGTATAAATAAAAAAAATACAAGGGGTGAATGTGATAAATGTTTCCAAGCACATGATAATCTTGGGAACGAACCACATAATGGTGGAACTTCAATCATTGCTTTAAATTACAAGATCCTGTGGCCATCTTCTTTTCTGACACCTCAGAATATTATCAGTGACTGTTAAGGATGAGAGATTAAGAGCTTTTTAACTACTACTACCAAACTAAGGTTTGAGTGTGTAAGGATTTTGGAATGAGGTACATCAATTTTGGGCCAAATCTGCAACCAATTGAATTTTTAGGTCTTTATGGATATGTTTATTTGTGATGTAAAAGGAGCATCAAGGATTTTGGATTGTAAGGACAGGATATCGGAGGAATTTGATGATTTGGTAGAGCCCCAAAACTCAATTCCATACATTCAAATAGGTCTGATTGTCATAGTGTATAAAAGTTTTTTGTAATAAATGAGAAGTTTAGAGCATTTGTAGGTGTTGTAGTAATTGGAATCTATTTGCAGTTTCTTGTTGTTTCAGTCTAGATTCCAAGTAAGACTCTTGTCAAGATGGAGTCCTAAGTAGCGAATCTCTTCAACAGGCTTTAGTGGGATATTAAAATAAGATATAGTAGGGCAGGAGAGAAGAGGTTTATGACGGAGAGTAAAGATAATCTGATGGGATTTGTAAGGATTTATTTTGATACTCCAGTTGTGACATCATTCTTCAATGGAACTTATGAGTGACTGCAGAGTTTATGATGCAGTAGTAGGGTCATTGTTTAATGACTGAACACATGTGTAATATAAACTTAAAGTAAATAATTTTTAAAAAAATTTAAGATGACCTGAGTCAAGGTCAAGACTAACAACATACACAAAAAATTAAAATAAAATAGAAAAAAAAAATTGTTGAATTTGGCCCTCATTGTAAGCCTTCTTCACGACTACAAAAAAATGTAATGGAAGTATATAAATCCACAAGAAAAAATTAATAACATAGGTATAAATGAACTAATACTTTGGAAATAGATTCACACAAAATAAATGAATTGAACAATAGAAAAATGAGGTTCGTTGATTCAAGTGGAGTTCTGGTTAAAATTTTATTTTTCCCTGAACCATTCTAAGCGCATCAACCATATTAGAGAGTCAGCATATGTTGAAATGGTAGAAGGAACTCAGATGTTTAGATGTGTTATGAGTAGAGACCAGATTTTGTTCCTTAGCTCTGAAGGAGAATTAGAAATACAAATCATGGAAAAGACTTTTTTTTTTAAATAATTTATTTATTGTTATTTACAACTGTATAAATATATATACATCAAGTAAATTTGTGGTAAGTGATATAATGGCATGGCACAAACATATGGAGAATCTACTCATTGATAGAACTCCAAAAACATTTCTAGAGGAGTAGATCTCGAGGCCATCTTCTTTTCAGACGCCTGGGGGGATTATTATGTAATGAAGGAGAAACCAGGTTAGAAACGAGTTGGTTTGGGTGATTGGGAAGTTTATCATGGAAGGATTGGTATCTGGTTCTGGTCGAATCGGCAATATCTGGGACATTGAGGTCCTTATGGATGACATGATTAGTGACAAAGTAAGGAGCATTAAGGATTTTGGACTGTAAGGATTGGATTCGGGAGGAATTCGATGGTTTAGTGGAGCTCCACAGCTTAACTCTGTATATCCAGATAGGCCTTATAATAGTCATATAGATCAGTCTTTTGTAATGGATTGGAAGTTTAGACCATTTGTCAAGTAAATGTTGTAAAAGTAGGAATCGACCAGCAGTTTCCTGTCTTTTCAGTATTGTGTGAGGATTCCATGTCAGTCATTTGTCCAGATGTAGTCCTAAGTAACGGATCTGTTCAACAGGAATAAGTGGGTATTATTAAAAGATACTGTGGGGCAAGACGACGGTTTACGACAAAGGGTAAATGTGATTTGGTGTGATTTATTGGAGTTTATTTTAATC
Organism: Halyomorpha halys; assembly: GCF_000696795.3. NCBI lineage: Eukaryota > Metazoa > Arthropoda > Insecta > Hemiptera > Pentatomidae > Halyomorpha > Halyomorpha halys. The sequence continues at coordinate 426,041 of NW_027114461.1, read as the reverse complement.
CTACAGTTTTGGCACCATTCTTAAGGGTGGTGATGTGGGAATGGAGGGTTTGGGATACAATGGAAGGATCATTATTCACTGACAATAGGCATGTGTCAACAGCATAAGTGGTGAGAATAATGTTAGAATGAGTTGGGATGTCACCTGTAATTTTTTATTGGAAGAAGATAGTTGATAGTAGATAGTAGAAGACAGGGTGGCGGTCAATAAAGGTACTAAAATAGTATAAAAAACTATTGTTAACCATATCGCCTCACTTTTCAGGGCTTTGTCAGAGTTGTCTTGAATCAAAAAAGGATGACAACTCAACCAGTTAACAATAAAAAGTTGTTTCTACTATTTTAGTACCTTTATTGACCACTATAACCATAACGACTATTTTCCTACAAAACAGTAATTTTTTATTGCACGTTTTGGGAGTTTTCCACAATTTTGTACGTATTGAGTTTTTCTGCACAAAATTGCATGTTTAACTATTTTGTGGTAAAATTTTTATTTTTGTTAAATCAATTTTCATACTTGAACTAAATTTCGTACATCTTAAAGGTTAAAATTTTTATATGCCGATATTTATTCATTTTAATTTAGTTTTATTACTTTAAAAAATATAGTTTAAAATTGACAAACATAAGTTCCAAATGTTCTCAAAATAGCATTGATTTCAGGTAACTATGAAAAAGTCTCTATAATAAGCTTGTTAAATAGAACAGTGTTATTTTTTTTTAACTTGGATTCTTAGCCCACCTCTAGCCCTTCATTCTTCTGTATGACTATTTTGACTCGTGGGAATTTAATTTTTTTTTTAGTTTTATAAAATTATATTAACTATTTTCAAACTAAAAATCAATTGGTCAGATCAATATAAATATACCTCTACCTTTATAATCAAACATTGTTAAGTTTTTCAACATTGACTTATCTCTTGTAAGTTTATTGGTTATCAGTATATTTGTATATAAATACACAATTGAAAAACTAAGCGGAAGAACATGCTATGAGAAATTTTTGAGGATTTTAAAAAGAAGATTTTTCTTGGAAGAATATTTTTAAATTCTCCTTTCTACCTAATGCCTTGCAAACTTTTTCTAAGAAAAAAAAATACAATCGATTTGTCACATATAAATCATTGAATGTTTATTTACAATCTTAAGAACAAAAGATTTAACCATTTTCCCTGGATTGAGCCAAATTTAATTAATATGAAAAAAAAGCTAGATGAATTTAAAGAATAACAAGCAAATTTTAAAAATGAGTTTTCCAAGGATTGAGCTAAATTTAATCAATTTGAAAGAAAAAAGCTAGATGAATTTAAAGAATTACAAGCAAATTTTAAATATGCGTTGACAATTTGATACCTAAATATTCCTATTTTGTGAACCCAAAATAGGAAGATCAACTTCCAATTCCTGAAATAATACAAGGTGCATTCATAAAGTTTTAAGTCTGGTCTCAGAAAATTATTCAACATTCGTGTACAGTGAAACAAAGTCTTCAAAATTCATGACCCTTATTTTGGAGCTAATTTATGGGAGCAGAGTCAGGGATGTAAGGTGGCTGGGGCAATGTTGCCATGTCTAACTTAGCGAAACTTCAGCACAGCGAGCAACTTGTGAAAAGATGCATTGTCATGGTGTAGAATCCAATCGTCTTTGATCTCTAGGCAGACTCCATCCTTCAAACAGCGGAGCACTCCAATGTAAAACTGACCTATGACAGTCTGATAGTGTTTAAAGTTCCCACACTTTGGCTTGTTGAAGGCCTCCCAGTTCAATCTTCATTGATGTCCTTGTAGCCCCCTTTGAACCATTGCAAGTGGATGGCTTCTTCTTCCAAAGCATATTTGAATCGTAGCAAAGGTCTTTGTTTAGTTAGGTACAAAATTTTATCGAATTATGCTATATTTTCAGCTCTACAACTTTTCGACTGAGGATTCTGACCTCAGAGGTATCTGCTGTTTGTGCAGTCTATTAGCTGACACTCCCACTATTCTGGGTTCTGATTCAACTAATTTTTTTCCTAATGAATTATTTTTTATTTATTACATGTTGTAAATAGTTGACTGCATTAATTGATTGCGGTCAAGATTAACTAAAAAAATAGTAAAAATTACTTAATGATTACTATTTTTCTGATATTACAGGGGTTCTTTAGGGATAAAAAGAACTAAATACAATGAAGGTGAAATTATTGTAGAAGTACAAAATGAAATATATATTGTAATATCCTCTTTTTTGATAAATAACTGTTTTTTATGTAGTTGTTCTTATTGATGTTTTTAGTTATGTTCTATTTTATGTATCAATGTTCAATATTTACCATTTGTTTTGTTGAACCATAAAGCAAACTAGCCAATTTTGTTCAGTAAAATATGAAGTAGAAAACATTGTTAAAAGTAGTCAAGATCTTGGCGCCATTCTGTAGTCTGTCGAATCGCTGTTGAGCAGATTTAAATATTTTCAACTTTAGTTATTTCGCTATCATGATTGTATTTACAGTAAATTTAAGTAAAAATATCTGATAATTCTTTTAAGTATAATTGTGTTCTGGTTGTCTGGAAAACTCATCCTGAGATAGAGTAAATAATGTTATATAATTTAAAATAAAATTCTCATATCTATTTAATATTTAATTTATTTATTAAAACCTTGTAATCATGAAAGCTATATTTTAGATCTGAGAATTTAAAAAAACAGTTAAAATTCCTAATAATTATTTTAATTAATCTAAAAAATTAAAATATTTAAATTGTTGAGAAATAAGTAAACTATGGGCCATTTGAGCTGAGAGAGTTAAGTAATTGCCTCGGGACTGCAGTGGTGTCAGTTTGAATCCGGCCAGAAGATTAACGTTTATTGCTATGGTGGCCTCACTGAAAGAAAACTTTACCCTCCTCTCCCCCCAGCCCCCCCCCCACCATAGTCAGAATAGGTTGATTATCTCAAGATAAACTCCCAATACTTCAGAAATGACCAGGAAGGGGTCATAAAAAAAAAAGAAAAAAAGAAGAAAGGTAACCTTTGAGATATAAGTTCTTGACGACTTATGGGTAAAGCTTTTCTCCCCTCAAACTAGTTCATGCATACTAAAAGGTCCCTTCCTAAAGTTGTTTATCTATATTTGGAATAAAACTTTAATAACAAAAACATATGTTTTTCATTCATTTTATCATATCCTAGTAGTAAATAATATTCAATTTGTTCCAATAAAATATAAACACTTGTTAAATTTCTTACCGCACGTTCATCATCGCAGCAGGCAGCACAGGTACAACTTGTAGCATGAGGAGTGAGTATACCACCATCAATCAGGGATAGCAAGCTTCTGCCACCAAACCTGTCATCAGCATGTTAATAGAATTAAATAACATTACAAGACAGTATATCAAATATTTCTAAGTGTATTTAAGTGATTCTCAAACAACAGACAATTTTCAAGTCCAAGTCTCACTCTAATAAAATCGTTATCAAGGATCAAAATACATTCATATTGATTTCAATACCATATCTAAGATTTCTTTCTGGTAGAAATGATGAGTTAATTATATTGCAATGTTTCATTGCCTTTGCTAGGAGTACTTTAATTCTCATTGCCATAGGTGTCCCCGGAAAACATTTTTAAATTGATATAACATATTATTAAAATTGATGAATATATTTTAACTTTGATTTAATCCACCTCTCAGTGGTTAAGCACTTAATTTTATTTTTTTAAATATCAAGATTGAAATTTTTTTCTGTGGAAGCATGAAATGAATGAAATAGCCTTTTATTTATGCAATAAATTAAAATCATACAAAATACAATAAAACATTTAAAGAAAATAGAGAGAAAGAAAAAAGAAGAAATAAATTCATATAAATAATAGTTGACAATCATTAACTTCTATCAATTTTCTTTCCATCTTTTTATATCCTTTCCTGCGTAGGCCTTCCCTTTCGGAAATAATAGTCAGCACTTCCTCTTCTTCTTTGAAGGTTGTAAGGAGTCCATCCAGTGACAATTTTTGACCATCTGTCATCTACGCAATGAAGGAGATGCCCTGCCCATTTCCATTTGCTCGATCTTGTCACCTTCAGTGCGACAGTGAGTTCTGATTCTTTCTGGATCCAAGCATTTTTTATTCGATCTATTTTCCTCACAATCACAATGCTTCTTCCAATATTATTTTGCCACACCTGTAATTTCCTCTCCTAAGCTATAGCCAGTGACCACACTTGGCATCCATAAGTGACTACTGGGCTAATGCAACAATCATAACCTACCTTTCAAGGTCAATACTTGTTTTTCCCTTCATTACATGCCAGGGGAATCAAAACTTTTTCCAGCCGAGTGCCAATCTCCTCTGTACCTCCTTTGCTCCTCTATCCGTGAATGATATTAACTGACCCAGATAAATATACTCTTCAACATACACAAACACTCCTTTTTTATGCCATTAGTCATAAGTTTCGTCTTCTGGTAGTTCGGGTAAAGACCAACCTCTTCACACAATGCCAGAAGCTGCTTCATCATTTCTCTTTGAGAAAACCTTATTCTCTTTTGTTTTTTCTAGTTTAAAATAATTAATTCTTTAATGTGTCTTTTGTTATAAAATCTTAATAGTCTCATTTAATTTCACTAGCACTACTAATCCTATATATGTACCTTATTTTTGCTATTGACAATTTT
>NW_027114461.1:368712-414731 GCF_000696795.3 Halyomorpha halys | reverse complement strand
AACACCACAAACAATGGTACTATTCCACAGATAATAATTATTATAAACAATACTCTTTTATTGAAAAAATCGAAAAAAAAAAAAAAAAAAAAAAACAGTCTCCAGAACTGATTATTTTAAATGAAAATACCAAAACTATAAACATCTAAAAATATAAACCAACATGTTATAAACAATACTACAATACCTCACTTCGAAACCACTGAGCTGTGCGTTGTCCTGAATCATCTTCTTTGTCAGGATGATTGTCACATATACAACTGTTATCCACACATAAAATTGGCCTTAAGCTCCCAGAGCTAGTAATCTAAAAAAAAAAAAAATCATGTTTGTTATAATATTATATCTGGAAACATTTCCTTCTCATCAGCATGATAAATTAATTTGATTGTAATGTTTTACTAGTCAGAAGTACTTTAATTCTCATTGCCATGACTGTCTTGGAGTAACGTTTTTACATTCAAATGCATCTTAACTTCAGTATTCAATAAAACATTTTTTAATGTACTTAAGTGTAAATTGAAAGCTTATACATTTTTTTTTTTTATTGCTTTGGAAGAGACTGTAGAATATTTCAAATTATGTTCCATGAAAAAATCACCCATTCCACAAATAAAAAAATAAAATGCATCTAAGAAGATTTCTATGCTGCTTATGCTGCTAAGATCAAGTTTTTATCAGTAAATTTAAAACTTATTAAAAATGAAAAACTAGGTGATCAATAATTATTTATTTAAAAATAGAAAACTAGTAAATACATGGTACTGATACAGAACTGTCACTCAGCATGACAATGATAAAAAGAAGGACCATCGTCATCAGTTATAACTTGAAACCATAAAGGGATTCGTATTTCACTGGCCTAAAATGAAAACTTTGTATAAAAAAAAAACTTAAATATTATGGCTACTGAAAAAGAAATAAGGTTTGATCCTTCGTCATTAGAGCGTAAGACTATATATTTTTTTTTTGACACAAGTATGGTGAGTTATGAACTTATCCATCTATTCATGTGTAAAAATTATTTAATTTAAAAAAAAAAGTTTTCATTCTAGGTCATCCATTTATGCAATCGAGGCCTAAAGTCAACTGAAACGGATTTGTTAGGACTTTGGCCACCCTTATTAAGCAAGCATAACTAGTAAAGATTGACAACTGTTATCTAAATTAAAACTTATTGTTAAAAATAATAATGTAGGTTATAAACCACAAGAATATAAGTGAGTACACAACTTAAAGAGTAACACTTGTGTACGATTACCTTTTAATTGTTTTCCTAACCAATATTAATAACAAGGAAAATCTAGAAATATTATTAGGCACAGAATGGTTAGTTTTAGTAATCTAGGAAAAAGTGTTTAAGGTCCATTTTCACGTTACAGATATCTATACTAACACTATCACAATAGCAAGAAAATGTGATAGTGCTTATATACACCCTGACAATGAACCTGAGCTCACAGGCAGTTCAACCTTATGAATGAATCGTAGACACTGATGATCAAAAACAACAAACAACTATCACCATAGGCAATAAACATATAAATTTATAAGGTACACATATAAAGGTTTAAGTTAACGTTATTAACATCTCATTAAAGTTAAGATATTATAAGGTGCAACAGTGCACTATCAAAGTGTGTCTAAATGGGTGAATTAGTAATGTCCGCCAGAGTAATATTTGATAGTGCAATCAATTATAAGGCAAACAATAACTACTATTATGACAGCAAATGTCAAAGTTCATACGATGGTAGGGCTGCGGAAGCTGTACCTATCACTGTGAAATTGGGCTTCTTATACTGAACAAAAATAGCTTTTAAAAAAGAAATAGTTAAACAGAATAAAAAAAAAATAAATAAAGTAAATAGTTTCACACTATTATTGATTAATTTTTATAGGTATCAACAAAAATAATCTCATAGAAATGTTGTCGAGATATAAATCATTACTTCTCTATTTATATTAGAAACATGTATTGAAGCTGTCTTGATGTCACCAAAAAGGTTATTTAATCGATGATGAATCGAATTATGTAATAAAAATTAAACAATGAAATTAGATATAAGGTTGGTAATATTTTTCGAACTGACTAATTTAGAGAAGCAGAAAGGAACAAGAGTGGTATGATAAGGACTTAATCAAGCATAAGTGAAAAATACAACAATAAAGCAATAATTATTACTTAGATATCAAAATTATTGAAATAAAAAAAAGTAAATAAATGATTATCACAAATAACAAATTGACATAATTTAACACAACACAGATTCCAATTTTAAAAAGGATTAATACATTGACAACTAAATCAGAATCTGAAATAATGGTTTTAAACCATCTTTACAAGTTGGTATTTTCATTGATATCTCAATTTGATAATAGTCTGATTACAACCGAGAGTTATATAGTAAATTTTAAAAAAAAATCCTTACCTGTAATTGTTCTGGTGTAATGACGTTATAAGTACCACCAGCAGAAACGTTAATTAAAGATGCAACAGGTACAGTAGTAGGAACAGAAACACCATCAACAGTAGAAAGAGATCTACAAGACTCCGAATTTTGATTTTCGTTTCCTTCGGTTTTGTTCGGCAAAGGATCGGTCATGTCCGGAATTACTTCTTCTGAACTTTGATTTTCCATTTCTCGCAAAAGGCGCGAAAGCAAATGGGGTTAAAATTAAAACCAATACCGAGAGATTCCTACACTAAATACCTTCATCTAAATAATAACGATAACTTTTTCAGTTCCATCCCCCTACCGAAGGAAAGGTGTAATGGCGGAATTACCCCCCTTGGGCTCCTTGATTCTCTTCCCGACCTCGGGAGCGCAGCAGTGTTCCTCTTCTCATAGACCTATTAGTTCAAATTTTTTTAATTAGTATAAATTACCAGTGAATTTATTATAAACAGTTTGGTTTTTAAAAAAATCAAGAAATTTATAACACCTTTTCTTTAAATAAATAAACTTAAATACAATATTAAATTCTGATTTGACGGACACCTTACGGTCGATTCACACTAATCAGGTCAGTCTCAGGGTATCGGTGACGGTTCAGTGACATGTACTCACACCCATCCGTCCCGTTTCAGTGATATTTGGGATGGCAACATTTACAGATCAAGAGTTAATGATTATTGCCATAGCTTTGGATGAGGAACATGAAGCTGAGATCAAAGTCAATAGAGGCAAAAGGAAATGGGTTTGTGACGCATGGAAGAAAAGAGATATCGAGGGTGAGTTTGCTACATTATTTAAGGAATTAGTAGACGATGAAACCAAGTTTTTCCAGTACTTTAGAATGTCTGAAGGGACTTTCAATTTACTGCTTAAGAAGGTGGAAATGCATTTAAAGAAGCAGGACACCCATTTGAGGAAAGCAATTATACCCAAAGAACGCTTAGCGGTTTGTTTAAGGTTTGTATTACATCTCTTTTAATCAGAATATACTTCTGTGTTTAAACGGTCCTTGTCCTTTATGATTTTTTTAATATCCTTTGCCATTAGTGGAATACAGGGAAACAAAAGTGGGGAAGGTTGAGCACGCCCTCGGAGCTCAGACGTATGTTGAAGTAAAGAAAAATCTGTGATTATCTGAAAACCTGTCCATATAATCGAAAATATGATCTGCATATCAAATGTACTAAATACTTTTTCATCAATTTGGTTCATAAACAATGAATATTCATTGTTAAAATGAATTTATATTTAGCCATTCTCGAAAATTCGTGTTTTGATCAAGACATTTATGTGATAATCGACAATTGTTATGTAATTCGAGATAAAGGCTGACGGGCAGTGCCATCTTTACACCAGTGCTACCGATTCTCCCGACAAAAAAATACTATTGGGAAATCGTTATAACTGTGACTGCATCATTATTACTGTCATGATGGTACTGTTGCACTATCTCTGGCGTGATAGTTGATAGTACTGGCATTAGCCAGTAAAGCAACTGTCAAGTGAACTATCGTACAGTTTCCGTTATTACGGCAAAAGTATTAGCCACTACCATGGTGTAACTATTTAATAGTTACAATCATGGCAGCATCCACAGTAAAACAGTTTTAGCTAGGATTCCCTGCTACAAGCTCCCTGATGAAAACCTGACACTCAGGTCGAAATTTCGGCATAAATAAATAATTTTTTGTTAATGTTAATTTTGCTGACCGCACCACCTCCTTCCCCCTCCCATCTTCTCCAATTATTAATCTACGGTCAACTATCTGCACCTCATTATATCAAGACAAGTAAGAAACTGCACTCTATGCACCCAAATCCCTGATCATGGAAAATTACCTTTTAAGCTGAAACGTGCCGTAAAATTGGGTAAAATACATGAATCGGCAACGCTGCTTTACACCAAGGACCCCGGCTCAGAGCCTCGCCCTCCCCCTTAACTCCTATGATCAGTAGGTTTTTATTTATTTATTCAGAAAGTACAACCTACGTGATATGACCAGATGGCAACATCTGTTCAATATCAGTCGGTGCCAAAACAACGTAAAAAACGTTAAACAGAAAATGAAATATTTGTTTATTACACTTTTAATTGTCAGGGTATTGTGGGTGATGAACGGTTTATATACTAAAATTGTACAATTTTGAAATTATTTCTAAAGATAAAACTTATGATTTAATTTATTTAATGCAACTAAATCAGAGCCTAAACACATAGAGGAGAGAAACTAACTGTGAACTGCTTGCAGAGACCGGTCAGTCAGTATCTGGTGACATGAAGGCAAGGGGGTTAAGATGGGTAGGACGTTTCTACACAACAATGAATGCCAGTATTGTAGGCAAGAGATCACCTATGGTGCCGAAAACCAGATGGACAGACAGAATCAACAAATATACGGAAGAGCTGAATGCAGTAAACTTGAAAACAGCAATCCAAGATAGGCTGGTTCGGGCGGCCAAAGATCTACAAAGTCTGTAGAGCCAACCGGGAAAAAAAATTTATAATAAAGTATAGATAACTGCTAAAAACACAAAATTTGAATTTTATCCCATACCTTTGAGAATCGGACCATGGGTTATATGGGCTTTTTTATTCCTCTTAATTTGCTCCAACAATATGACAACTCATTTATGGGACACCCTATATATAGTACGGTAGTATCAATCTCTGTTCCGGTCCTCATGAGCGAAGGATTTTGACGAATGAGGTGTCAAAAGAAAAAGATTTACATGGAGAAGTGGCGGATTCTCCTCTTAGGCTCTTGGACTGGTTGGGGTACTTGCAATTAGTGGCTGCTACAGCCGCCTTACCCCCGTACGCCATGCACATTAGTAAAGCAGTCAATTACTGACAAGCATAATACAAATAACATCTTGTAAAAAATATATTTAAGAAAGTTTTACTGATTATATCAGATAATATTAATAAAAATATTACCCAGGTATTATATAAAATTAAAAATACAATTATTTTATTTATTGATATACTAATTAGTATTATGTATAATTATTTTTTTTACTGTTTTAGATATTTAGCAACAGGGGATACGTTTCAAACGATTTCATTGAGCTACCGCATGGGAATCAGCACAGTTTACAGCATTGTTATGGAAACTTGCAAGGTAATATGTGAGAATTTAATGAGTACAATGTTACCGAGACCTACTGAAAACGTATGGAAATCCATAGCTAACGATTTTTACGAAATGTGGAATTTCCCAAATTGCTTAGGTGCTTTGGATGGCAAACTCATCACGATACAATCTCTCTCGAATTCTGTATCGTCGATTTCCAATAAAAAGAAGACATATTCAGTTGCGCTTTTTGGCCTCGTTGATGCACACCACAACTTTATAGCGGTTGATGTAGGTGCATATGGCCAGAAAAGTGATGGAGGTACTTTTGCCAGTTCGAATTTGTTTAAAGCCATTGAACAGAATACATTATCTATACCACGAAATGCACCGTTACCAAATACATCGACTGAAGTCCCGTTTGTTTTTGTTGCAGACGAAGCGTTTCCTTTAAAAACATATCTAATGCGACCTTATCCTCAGCAAAGTTTGGATAATTCTAAAAGGATCTACAATTATCATTTATGTCAAGCCAGAAAGGTTGTTGATGATGCTTTTGGAATTTTATCCCAAAAATTTCAAATTTATAACAGAAAAATTCGAGTTGCTCCGCATAATGTTGATTATATAATTTTAACAACTTGTATACTGCATAACTTCATTAAAAAATACGATGAAAATAGCTACAATTATGAAGTTTATGAAGATGATGAGTTTCCTGTTGGAATCTTGGAAAAATTGCCGATACTGACAGATTATGTTAGAATGAATGCATATAATGTTAGAGAAAAGTATAAAGATTATTTAAATTCAGCTATTGGAAGTGAACTATGACAAAAACCAAATGTCAACCAAAATGTCCATCACCACAAAGAACCAAATGTTAACCAAAATGTACGTTCCTCAGTTTATTATTCCAAATATATTGTAATGAAAAAGTATATAAAATAGCAAAAATAAAATACTTATTTAACTATTGTGTTGATTTATTTCCCTAACATCATCACCATGTCATGATTTGGGACTCTTAAGATCAAACAATACAGGATGTTTGTTCATATCGTACCATCAAGGTCATGAAATCTGTTTATGTATTGTGTATTAGTCTTGGCACAAAATTAAGAGTGAGTTTCCGAAACGGAAGACATCGATAATACATGCTCATATGGGTAAAGTAAGCTGGACAGAAGGTGAACTGACAGGATAGGCAGGTTTTACGGAAATGCACCGTAAAACCCCGCGGGACGGACACCACTCCGTAAGGTATTTCGCTTACGATCGTACGGGGGGATACAGGTCCTAAAGTTATTCGCTCGACAGAGACTGCTGAGAAGTATTCGTCTTCAGACGTTAGCTTTTAGTGGACCAGAAGATTCTGTTATAAACTTCATTTATCTTAATCTAGTCATACATTTATGAATAAAACAATATAATACATAAGTTAAGTTGTAAGTATTTACAAATTTATATGATGCGATAGATTGGCTGACTTCTAAATTGGTTTACGTCTCGGCAGGTAGGTCGCGTCATATCGACCCATAATGGTTCTAACGGCAGTTAGAGCGATGTCGCTACAAAATCATGGTTCCAAATTTTAATGTTTTTTTTAATTTTTTTATTTCTTCCATTACATCCTTAACCATGTAAAATGTCATTATGATGACTTTAATGGTTTTCAAAAATATATGAATAAAGACTTTTTCTTTGCTTTACTGAACATAGATGCAATTGTAACATAGTTTACAAAAAAATTCATAATTGTTAATTTCATATCACAATAATTTTTCACAGAAATGTTTAGAACAATCTACACTTCACGTTAAAAGTGCGTCCAAGAACACGCAAATCAGGAGGTTCTAATTTTCAAACTAGGTCTTGATCAAAATATTTTAGGGAAAAAGCAAAATTTTAAAAAATATTCAAGGCAAAATAATTATTATTTTTATGCTCGTGAGGTATTGATTTTTTTTTAAACAATTCAAAAATCTCGAAATTCTAGTCAATTCATACCTTTTCGTTCTTACCTCATATGAAATCAAATTTTTGCAAATATCATGGAGCTAGTAGACGTTCAGATGTCTATCAGAATTCGAATTAAAGTTTAAGGCACTATAATAATTGTCTTCGCAGGATTTTTACAAAATTTTGATTTTTTATTGTTTGGTTTTCTAAAAAAATTGATCTCAGGAACTTATTTGACGTATAAATTTATATTAAAACTCAAATTGGAACTAGTTAAATGTAGTATAAATTTGTAGCGAAACCACTACCTGCTAGTCTATAATGTAATTACTACAGCCGCCGTGGGCGGTTTGACGCAACCTACCAGCTAACACGTAAACTACTACTGTCATCAGGCAAACGCCGTATATTAATATTTGTACTATTTCTTGTATCTACATTATTTTCACATATGTAGTAATATTATTTGAATCAATAAAGAATCTTCTGATCCACTAAAAGGTAATGTATTATATACCCGTTGCGTATCTCGTTTAATAACCTTGAGAGAGAACTAATAAAAAATTGGTAGACTTTATTGTGAATTTCCGGCCACCAGCCGGAACGGCCCCTCCCCATTCTTTGTTAACCCACGGCTATCATGCCGCCACTGTTAAGCCGTCTTCAGCGGACCTTGTAACATGTCTTATAGTGCCATACGGCAAACAAAGATCCAATGTAAATAAATGTGTATATGTTCATGTATTATAAGTAAATTGTCCATTAAAAACAATAAAGAGGTTTGAAAATTAAAAAAAAAAAATTATGAATTTCCGCCTCAGAGAACCATCTCCATAGGAAGCAAGGAGTGACAATAATCGATGATAATGACAATTGATCAGTACACTCGTGGTCGAGACCTTCTGTTGTAGTTTACCTCACATCTTCAATTGGAGTGAGAACTAATTGATCATAATCAGCCTTCTTGACAAAGTAATTTATGGTGTTGATCTTCATAGGAATGGAAGTTCCTATGATATTTACCAAAATAAATTTTAAAAATGTTCATAATGAGGTGTAGATAGTTGACCGTAGATCAATGCTTGGAGAAGTTTGTCGGGGGATGCGGTCAGCAAAGAACAACATAAATAAACAAAACCATATTTATTTATTTTATGCTGACGTTTCGACCTGAGTTTCAGGTCTTCATCAGGGCTATTGTAATTGTAATAGCCCTGATGAAGACCTGAAACTCAGGTCAAAACATCGGCATAAAAAAATAAATATGGTTTTGTTTATTTATGTTGTTCTTTGCTGACCGCACCCCCCGACAAACTTCTCCAAGTTCAAAAATGTTCATTTGTAGTTTGGAAAGACTTTTGAACATAAAGAGCTCTCTCTCTATAAGAAATCAAATTTCACTAAATTTACTCTACCTTAAACAACGTGACAATAATCTTTTTCTTACGATAGGAGCTTTGAAGATATTGAGCGCTGAATGAAAAGTGAGAGAAAATGTTGATTTTTTTCCTTAAAAAAAAAAAAGATCTACCGGTGAGCGTGATCTGCAATTGTTCAATACCTATTTTTCAAGTACATTTACTCTATCCGTTACATAGCCTTAGTAAATACTGACCTATTTTTTTTTCTTAAAGTAACTCGGAAAGTTTTTTTGTTTTTTTTGGAACTGCCGTAATTTTTTATTCCCCTCAATTATGGTTGGCAGGACCATCAAAGTTGACTCTAAACTATATATAATTTTGTTTAAAAAAAATTAATTATTGGAGTGAAATGATTTCTTTTTTTGTCCTCTTGGGTTCTTGGACTGAGTAAAGTCGAGCAGGTTGTCACTTTTTTGCGAATGAAATGAATATAATCCGGTATCTAAATTTTATTTTATTTTTACAGGAATTACGGATTTTATCTTTGTAGATTTAAATCTGAATGTACTTTAGAGAAAGCTATTTTGGAAAATTGACATTTATGTTTTGTCAGAGTATATTCCTACCCATAATGTAGGTTTACTCAGGGATGTTACGATGAATACCAACATGGACTATTGGGACGTGATGGACATGGTCCATTGTTTACATCTCCATTCATTATAACAGGCCTGATGAAGACCTACATTATGTTTCTAAACGTCGGTAATTCCTACAACCACTATGAATAAAACAGTAACCACATTATAAAGATCGTGCGAAAGCACTCTTCGGTAACTGTAAGTTTTGAAAACTTATTACCTGTGGAATGCTCTGTCTTTTAAATTAGTTTGAAATTATTGTGTGAAAATTGATTGTGCACCTACAATGTACAAGTTAAGTAACCCTTAAAATACCGATGGTAGAAAAAGGATACCATCTTCTACTAACATATTCCTTATACTTTAATTCCCTATTTCCTTATTAATGGAGGGTACAGAAAAAAAAATTGTGTGAAAATTAAGTCAATCTCCACCGTCATCCTTTACGTTGGTGTTACGCTGGATAGGAACCTCACCAATCAGTCACGTTCCAGAAGACACAGGTTCTAATCCCTTGTAATGCCGCCGCACCTCTCACTACGCCTAAAAATTCAAATTTGTATAGCTATCATTTGGTTTATTCTATTCTACCGTGCCAGGTTCTAGGTACCAGAACTCCTTTTCTCTGATAGATCTTAAATGAGACCATGCTCAAGAGGCCTAGAAACGCTATCATAGAGCTGCAGCTTACCTCGGTAGCTGAGTAAAACACCACCCACACATATATTTAATGGATTGAAGGCTTATGTCTTTTTACTGATAGTCAGGCAGCTATTTATAAACTGAGTAATTATATAATTTGCTCCAAATCGGTGGAAGAGTGCAAGATTAATCTGAACTTTCTTTAGCCAACAAGATGCGGGTTGAATGAGGGCCTGGTCACAAGGGAATTGAAGGCAATAAGAGGGCAGATTGCCTCTCCAGAAAGAGATCTGAGAATGTCCTCTTTACACGCAATCCTATATGCAGTGTTAGTCCAAGCCATAAAAAGCGATTTCATTAGCGATTCATTCAAAAAGCATTAAAGCGATTTTAGGGAGGCAAGTTTGCGCTAATTTATAGGAATACCCGGAGCCAAGAGCAGTCAAAGATGTTCCTAAAATCTTCTTGTACACAAAGAAGTGATACACTTCTTCACATGTACAACATTACCTTATGGTGGGTGACAGGACTAAAAACAAGACTAATAGAATTACCAATCTGCAGGTTTTGCAGAAAGGATGATGAGACTGCACATCAAATCATATGATGCATTGGCTAGGACATGATTCCTCACTTTTGGACGAGATCGTATCATAGATCCTAAGCTTTGTTAAGACGGGTGATCCATATATAAAATCCAAATTTGCAAAGGCATATGGTCTGCTCTGAACAGACTATAGGACAGTGTATATTATACCCTAGGAGGCCAGGGTGCATATATGCTGGAAAAAATATGTCAACTCAAGATTATCCCTTTAATAAGACCTGGGCGGTGGCAAGGCTATATCCATTTGATTGATGCACAGAGCCGAGGGAGGGGATCGGGCTCTGCAGTCTGATCCACATTGCCACCGGCAAAGACCCCTTGACCCACCCTAAAATACCAAAAGGTATTGTATAAAATGTTAATATTAGGATCGCATTGAACAAGATGTCCTTATCTTGTACTTGAAAAGTTAAATATCATAATAGTGAAATTGGCAGGACTAATAAGAACTGAACTACTTTCCAACAATTGATCAGCATTTTTTAGGAGAGTAAGATGGCTTCATCATCCTTGGAGACCTACAGAGACCAACAACAGCTCAACCCCAGCCTATGACCATGTTTTAATTAGGGGCTCTGACCTTACAGCCAGCCAGATCTAAGAAAATACTGAACCATATCAGGTAAGTTGTCTATGCCCCAACATGCAAGAAGTCCTTATCTTTTTTGAATCAGATAAGAATTGCCAAACCATATTCAGAGCCCTCAAAGAGCTCAACATTGATTTCCTCACTCTCAATTTAAATAAATTATGGGTATTTATTACATAAATCATTTCTCTAACTATATTGTAACTTATTGTGATTAAATACATTACTCATTTGCTATTACATTTCACAAGTAGTTCTGATCAAGGAATTTATTTGGAACCATTTCTATTATTTACCACAGTATGTTAAAAAAAAATTTAGTTATATAAAAATTTAAATAATATTTCAATTATTTGAAAATATGTGTTAGAACCCTTAAGTTTCATAAGAGAATTTTAATTACTCTTCTGAAAATAACTTTTTAAAATTAATTATTTTGATATTTATACCTTATTTTATTTTCATAATTATATATATACATATATAGATGATTGACCATAAGATCATTTTAAGCTGGTCTGAGCTGCAGTCAAGAAGGAAGAAAAAATAATTATAAACTATTTACTTATTCTCTGTTGATGTTTCGATCAACATCAGAGCAGTTAAGTGGAAGTGTTAACATTGTTAGTTAACATGTTACAGTGCCACTTAACAGCCCTGATATAACAATGCAGGTCGAAACATCGGCAGAGAATAAATAAGTAGTTGATAACTATTTTTTCTTCCTTCTGGACCACAGTCTTGACTATCTCCTTCAAAATAAGTATATAAGATGAAACTATAAATATATACCAATTTTCTGACATCTCAACTACATTACTATAATTATATCACATATTAAAAAATTATTAAAATATCTTAAAACTTTGTATTACCACTCTAAATGGGATATTTTAATGAAATAAATAAATCACACCACAAAATAAAAGAAATCACAAATGTGTCTTATTCAGGCATTAAACATCCCATGAAATTTTTTTTTTTTAAAGAAATAAAGTGAACGATAAAACCCTATAAAGGGTTTATTTGAATTACACCTAATGTACTACTATTTTATTATTATATAAATACTAATATTTTGAGTAAATAAGGCAGATAAATGAAAAAAACAATGATTGATAAATATCTCATTTTATTTAATTTGTTTTCATAAAATAGAATATATATATATGATAAATTCATAAGTAAATGCAGCTTCACAATGATGGATTGACATCTTGATCAAGAGTGTTTCACAATAACTTTTTTTAATTAATTAATTTTTTCCTCCACAGCACAGACCGCTGGATTCACAACGATCGGACAAGTTAACTGAAGAGGTGTCTCGAAAAAATCATGGGAACACAATGATGGTTAAGGTTACTTTAATGATACTAGGGCTAATAGCACGACATGAAAAACTAAACATAATTGAGATCAAGATATATTTAATAATATCAAATTTTGCTTTCAAAGAGAAAACATCAATTATATTTATTAAAAAAAAAAAAAATAAATAAAAAAGAAACTAATAATTATAACTTTGCTATAAACGTATTGACTTCTGAAGTATGAAAGTTATTTAGGTAAAATAAAAAAAAAATAAAAAAATTTTAACCAGAACATAAGTGCCTCTTAAAAAAAAATCTTGGGTAGCTTACCTATCTGGAGAAACAGTGCCCTATAAACAAAAATGTAAAAAAAATAATAAAAAACATTATAAATCTAAATTATTGAGAAAAAATATATAATTTCAAAGGATAACTATAATAATGCATGCTATTCACACCTTTCCAGAATAGCAAAATACTATTCCTCTGAAATTTGATATGAAATCAATGTTAAAAATTGTATTATAAAAAATAAGGATATTAAATATAAAAATCTTATATTAAAAAAATATATATATAACTACAGTTGACTCCACTTAATCTTTGGATCAAAATAAAAATAAGACTAAGTTATATAAATTTTCTCTGCTTTAACAACAAAAACTTGGAAGAAAATAATTTAGCCCTTCCTTTTAACTAAACCTTTGGAGAGATTACAGCGAAATAGAAAATGTTTCTTTCATAAGGCAAGCAAGACAAGTATTGTAGTGTGTACTCGTAGAGAGTTTGACCAATCTACGTCCTCCAATTCCGGATGGTCTGTTAAATTTTTTATTGATTTAATATAATACTATTATTATCAAAGAAAAGCCAAACCTAAAGGTATTGCTAGATAAATTGCACCAGTCTAATAAAAGGGGAATTTTTCACAGTTAATTTTGTGCCCTCTGCAATGACACGTTTTACCACCGTCTAGCTACAGCCTTGCACCTCAGCCAAGAGGAAGAAAGAAATATTATAAAGTTCATATTATCTGCATCGTACATGTCAACTATGAAAGATAATCTATGTTCTAAAAAACTCATTAATTTACATTGCTAGATGAGTACAGGTGTTCATTATTATAAAAACTATTTTGGAAACCCTAATTTAATTTTGGGATATCAATTTTAAAATTTAAGTTATAAGGTCTTGGCCCTTATTGTTCCAATTAAGTGGAGTCAATAATTGGATATTAATTTTAAATTAAATTATTGTTATTAAATTCCAGAAAACAATTTTTGAAGCAAAAAAAAAATCTAGAAAATCAATATTTAGTTAACACTCTCGGTGCAGAAGAGCCTCAGGTGAGGTTCCTCAGTTTTGCTCCAGGTTTACACTTATCTTCCTAGTTTCACTGCATTATCAATGTTAATGAGTGCTTGTTTTAACTCCAGATAATGATAGCTAACTTCAGTAACAGTGTATTTTGTCCTTAAATCGGACAACCCGTATTAATACCAATAACTTTCACAATTACATCTTTATTTTATAATGTTAGTAAGAACTATAGTTAGTGGAATTTTACCAGAGACCAGAGGTCTCCGATGAGGAGGACAGATGTTTAATTTTTTTCTTCTAACAATTATAAACAAAGGTAAAATTTAATAATTAAATACATCTATATAAAGTATTAAGAAAAAAAGTATGCATCCAGACAGGTGTACTTTAACATTATGCCCACCACACCGAGAGTGTTAATAAAAACACTATAAAATTAAAATTAATTTTTAAAGCTAAATAATAATCAAACACTTAATTCAATAGATTTAATCAATGAATGACAAACTGATGGGCACAAAATTGTATAAACCTATTTCGTTTTTGTTTTTTTTTCTGTTATTTCATACTTGATTTGTGTTAGGTTAGTTGATACTTCATTACTTGTAAACATTTACCTCATCTAAAATTTAACTATTGAGAGTTCAAAACACTCAACAGAATTAGTTACAATGATATAATCAGTCATATTAACGTATAATCTGCATATCATGATAGCAAACTTCATGAAAAATAAAATAATATCTTAGTTTTAAAAATACATCAGTCAGTCAAATAATAAATACTTGCAGAAAGTAGTTTCAAATTATGAAATTATGTCTATAAATATGAAAAGAGTAGATGAGTATCATAAGTAATTTTCATAATCATATGTCATTCTCCTCAACTTCTCTCACAATAAATGCACTTTTCTGAAACAGAAAATACAATAAATTAATTTTTCAATGAAAGGGTATAATCTATATGTTAACCTTTACTTTTGTAAAATTTTAATCAATCACTTTTCCAAATTATCTGTCCAGGTCCCTAACCTATAAAGCTTTGAAGTTCAAAAAACCTAGCATAATTATAACTGAATATTACACACAAATCAGACCATTTTAAACTGCAACTGCTTTTTTTAAAATTATACAAATAAAAAATTATATTAAATTATAATAGAAATTGAACACAAATTTTTAAATAAAACATAATTTTTTAGTTACATAGGAAAAGGATTTATCTTTATTTAAATAATTAAACCAATCTTTACAGACTAGTAATTAATTACTCACAGATGTTAGTTGCGTTAAAAAATATTGAAATTATTAATGGTGATTCTCCTTATGTTGCAGATGTATAAAAGGGGTGGTATATAAAAATTCGGACTCAAAGTGGTTTAAAAAACTTTCTAAAATCTAGAATAAAAGGTTTTGAATAAATCAGAAACTATATCTCTTCTAGAACATTATATCTACCCATTTCCGAGATAATTTAACTCTCTACACAATGAAAATAACATAATCTAAATCTGACTAAATAAAAAAAAAAAAAAAATGACCGCTTTTCAACCAAATATTTGTAATATTATTTCTTTGATATAAAATACAAATAATACTCAAATCATAGTCCATTGTTATCTACCCTCATTAGCCATCTGCTAGCCATTTCTTGATCCTATACTAATACCATTCTTTGGGATGTTTGTCAAATAACTTTTGAACCACAATTTCGACTTCTGCAAAATTATCAAATTTTTTACCTTGAAGGAAATGGGCCATGGATTGATACAAGTAGTAATCCGATGTGGAGAGGTCTGGACTATATGGTGGATGAGTTCAATGAAGTTTTCGGGAGAGACAGGAGATGCTTACAACTACAACCAATTCTAATGAAGACTAGTTCTAGGAGTACCCCCTCAGCACCTATGATGGGGAGATAGCTGCCATACAAGCAGCCACTGAAGAACTCAAGAAAATACACCAACCATCCAAAGCTGTATTTCTCGTTGACTCCCAGTCCACTGTTCAGAATTTATCAGGCAATTCATAAACAGCATTGCCAGAGGACAATAGATTGTGAGAAGAGTTAAATAAAATACTTAACCGAGGGTTGGGACCTTAAGTTTCAATGGATCTCTAGCCATATCAATTTCAATGAGGTCTTCGATAAAGCAAGCAATGAGGTTATAGATAAACTAGCAAACCAGGGAACAACTTTTAATCAGCCATATGTCCTCTGCTAAAATCTTTTAAACAAAAGTCAGCACAATTGGAGTCTGGAATAAATAATTCCTCACAGAACATTCATTGGGAAAGAAGTAGGAGAGCCTTCTGATTCAAGGTATTATTGACGACGGTCTTCCCAGAGCAGTTAGTGAGGCTGTCTTTAGGATGAATTTATGATTACCTATCTTTACATCTTCATCTGGTAGGGGTACTACTGACTCCGGAAATTCAACAGTGTGACTTTCACACCATGGTTGTAAATCATCACAGGAATATGAAAACCAACTAAATGCAGAAGAACATCTCTACTGATCAGCATGTCACCGAATGGCTTAACAGCCGAACATGGACCTAAGCTAGTAAGTACAATCAGACCATTATTGTGGTCACTGATCCAAATCATTATTATGTTTGTTATGAAAATAAAAACAATCAAATAATGATGCATTGAATAATTTCAAATATATTATATACATGAGTAATTCTCAAATAAAGGGCTATTTTTAGGTCTTAATTTTCAACAAAAATTCATCTCCAAAAATAGAAAAAATAAAACATTTCAATGTTCTAAGGTTAGCTCTTAGCTAAAACCACTATCAAGCAAAACATGAATGCCACATCGATTCATGAAATTTGAATTTGAATTTTTTAACTCATCAAGGCCAAAAAGATGCCGTAGCAATGAGCCCATAAGTAACCATGACAATGATCAAATGGACTTTCCACAATCACATAATATTGGATGATAGTTCATTTATTAATTTTAAGATTTCAGTTCATAAAGATAAAGATGATCAATCATGATAAAATAAAAATTATATATACATATTTTTTTTAAAAATAAAAACAACAATAACTATATCAAACCATTACACTGGTAATTGAAAACTTACGAACCTGTAATTTTGCATTTCTAGCTGGCTCACACAGCATTTCAGAATCATGGAAGTCATTAAAATCACTCTGTTTTCTATTTTTAGTTTGAGAATTTTTCTTTATCTGGTACATATTTTTGAATATCATAAATCCTATTCTGACGTGAAACAAAATTAATCGAAATAATTTTTTGTAAACTTTGACTTAAGACATGAATATTTGAATGTAAGAATGTTGCTCTAAGGCAGCGATCACAATGAGAACTGGAGTGTTCATGACATCTAGACCATTAGTAAAACATAGCAAAATAATTAATTCATCATGTCTATCTATTATAACCACTATGGATAACACTGCTTTTTAGAAGCCATTTCATTCAAGGAGAGCTTAATAGGCTATAGATTGTTTGAGAATCACCCACATACAATTAGTCAGTATCAACAATTCCTTTAGGTTGTTTAAAAACTAACTTTAAAAACAGACTATGATTAGCAGTAAAGAAAATGAAATAATAAAAAATTGAAACTTTTCCTCAACCAGAAGAGTTGAAATTTTACAGCATAATATTAAACAGATTTATACAATTTAACTGCCCAAAAATAAATTATGCAATGAAAATTAGCAACCTGTATACTACTACTTACCCTTCAAAGAAGCCTGCATTACATTGTACCTCCACAGGTCCTTCAGGTAGAATAGTACTGAAACCATGAGACGTACTATAAAAATAAATTTTTTAACTAAATAATCATAAATATAAAACTAACTACTCCATTAAAAAATGCAAATACAACTAATCAATCCAACTTATACATATACAACAAACATATTTACATTGTTTACTATCAATTAAATAACAGCAATAAAAATAAAAACAAACTATAAGAAGTATCCATTATTAAAAAAGAAGGAAAAAAATAAATAAAAAAAAGCTAGGCTCCTTAACTACAATAATTTACCTGAACATAACTACACTTATATTATGTTTTTGATTACTATTAGTAATAAAATATATCACTAAACAATGAAAATGTTTATCATAACAATTTTTTTTTTGTTTCTTTGTACCAGGTAACATTAGGCAATTCGATATCACAGATTAAATTGGAATTCATTGGCACTAGCACTTTTTTTTAAAAATATAATTATCAATTAAATATTATCCTAAAATACATCACAGGTGAATTAAGTGTACATCAAATGGCTATGTACATCAAATGTCCTTCTTCAACAAAACATTTGCTTCAATGATACATAATATCAGTTTTATTATAGGAATCTTAAATGGTTATTATGGTTAAGTTAATTTAAAATGAGCGTGTAAAAAGTCAAGCATTTTGGTCAAACAGTCTTGAAATGTTGGTATTGGCACTCTTCGTCCCTGCAAATGCCATGTAGATCGTAGTGGCATACAGGCGTATTCGGGTCCCATTCTCCTCTTTCCCTTTCCTTCCCACTATAAAGATATACAAACATGAATTCATAAATAGTCGGGTTAATACAAAAAAAAAAAAATTAATATAAGTAATATGAAAATAATAATTATTTTCAAGTGAAAAATTTAAATCTTGCTATTTGAAAACTATTATTCACATTTCATAACTTATTATATGAATGTTTTGGAGTATTGATTCATCTTGATGCCTTATCTAAAGATACAATATTAACTGGTAAGAATAAAAGTATTTATAATTATAATATACTTAAAACATTTGTATCTGACAATATTTTTTGACAAGTTTATTTAACTAATTTATCTTGCTTTCACACACAAATTACATGTGCTAGTGTGAATCTGAATTAGAAAAAAGAAGAGTCTTAATAATTTTAAGGACAGAAGACATAAAAAGTGACAGACAGACAGGGTCATTTTCGGTTAAGAGAGATAAGGTTTTGTCTTAGCATCCTTGAAACTGCAGTGGCACCGGTTCAAATCTAGGCTGGGGGGAGGGGGGGTTGTTTTTTATTTCATGGTGCTCCCATGAAATGAAAACTTGATCATCCCACTCTGGTTAGAATAGGTTGGTTACCTGCAGATAACCCCCCTCTACCCCAATAAGTCAGAAATGACCAGGAAGGGGGCAATAAAGGCAAACTGAGACAGAAAACTAAATTTGTTCATTGATGACACAAACAGAAAATGCAAGAAGAAATTTTCAATTCTGAGGAAAACTTTTTTCTTCTTACATGAATACCAAGCTTCCCTTCATTTGGTAAAGAGGAAGAAAAAAAACAAAAAATATTTATGAGAATTATGGGGAAAATGATGTAAACAAACTTTAGACATTTCGTACTGGCAACTAATTAAATTTGTACACATGTAATACACAAATGACATCATTCTAATGAATGTGTGCTAGACTAGACTAGATCATGTTTGTGCATATTTTTACATGTCTGAAATTGTACAACAATAGTAACAGTACCGTATGAGTTAGTGCATTCGGTTTCATATTTATATAAAAGAAAATTGAGAATGGTGGAGAAATTCCAAATAAATATCTAAAAATACAATTAAAAAAACTGCATGAATTATACCTATTGGTATTCATGCTGACCAGTGTAATTGCTGGCAGTATATTTTCACAGACCCTCTTCTTCAAAATCTACCCACAATTTTAATTTTAACAAAATACACCCATTCAACATTAAACTAGCAATTATTTTGCAGTCTGCCTGCTGGTCCTTGAGTAATCCATGTCTATTATTTTGAGAAATAAAATAATTAATATGGTGACACTCTGAACTATTATTATTTACCTTTTTTATATCTAATAATACATAATGAATATAAGGGAGGCTCATATAATACAATTCATTTATTTGAGTTGCTATGGCTCAAGAAAAACAGTTATTGAGAGCTATATTAATCTAAAAACCAAACAAGAAATTTTAAAAGTGAACAGTAGTGATATTGAAAAAAAAAAAAAATAAAACCCTAAAATTTAAGTGATAGGTTTCAGTAATAAAAACAGAAAACTGAGTATTTAAATTACTGAATATTTAAAGTTCCAACAATCCATTGTAAAATTCTAAACATTGTAATACAAATTAGTTAAATTGAGAGAATCAATTTTGTGAAAAAGGTATGGTATATATATATAATTTTGGATTCATTACCTTTCTTAAATAAACAATGCATTTTTAATATTCTAAAATTGACTTATTCAATCATCATTATAAACTACAGAATAGACAAAGAGGGCAGTGGAGAAGAGATTGAAAATCCATCAAGGAACTTTAATTTATACACAACACAGAGTTGGGCAAAAATTATTCGATTGACAAGAGGCGAATACTTTTTTTATTCGATTGAAGAGAGACGAATAAATTTTTATTCGAATAAAAATATGACTAAACAATCCGAATACTTTTTTATTCAAATATTTAAAATACTATTTCAATCGAATAAAAAATTGATTTTATTAAATTCACCTAGTTTTTCACCACCTTCAATTTCTAATGTATGAGGGTCCTATTTCACATATTCAGACGAGTACAAAACGAAAATTCTATCGATTTTAAGATTCCATATCGATTTATTTTTAATTTTTTTTATTTCTAACATATAGAGGCCAATTTTTAGGTTTTCGGATATGCAGAATATGAAAATGCTATCTATTTTAAGATCGCGTTTTGATTTATTTTAACTTTCTTGATCCCGAACATGTTAGGGTCACTTTATATGTTTTGAGATATGTAAAATATGAAAATACTATCGATTATTTTAACTTTTCTGGTTTCTAACACGATAGGGCCTCAAACATGTTATAAATCAAGAAAGTTAAAATTAATCGATATGCGGTCTTAAAATCGATAACATTTTCATATTCTACATATCCCAAAACATATAAAGGGACCTTAACATGTTAGAAATCAGAAAAGTTAAAATAAATTGATAGTATTTTCATATTCTACATATCCCAAAACATATAAAGGGACCTTAACATGTTAGAAATCAGAAAAGTTAAAATAAATTGATAGTATTTTCATATTCTACATATCCCAAAACATAAAAAGTGACCCTTATATGTTAGAAATCAGAAAACTTAAAATTAATCTATACGCGATCATAATATATATCTATGTCTAGCTGTAAGACAAAAAATGTCGTCTTTATACAAAAACAAAAGGTATTCTGATGGTTAATCATTTAATTTTTTTGAATAAGAGATTATTTTTCTATAAAATGGACGAATATAAAAGTATTCAAAAGGTTATTTGAATTGTTTTGCCCGAATAATTGATTATTCAAGTAAAATAATGAAGAATAAAAAAGTAATCAGATGGTTAATCATATATTTTGTACGAATAATTGATTATTTGTGTAAAATAATGACAGATGAAAAAGTATTCGGATGGTTAATCATATGTTTTTGTACGAATAATTGATTATTCGAGTAGAAAATTCAGGAATAAAAAAGTATTCATCTCTCGTCATTAGAGTAATATTTGCCCAACTCTGACACAACATAATAAAGAGGTTATTTAAATGGTATATTAAATACCACTCGTGAAATAGATTTGAATTTTTATAAAAATAATTACAAGAAGAAAAGTAAAAGAATGGAAACCTTAGCTGTATCACCAAAGAATTATAACTAATTTTGTGAAACCTGGTTGTTTTGTGTGAAAAATGAGAGCTTATTTTTTAATTATTTTCATTTTGTCCTAGAAATATTTTATAAAGTTATAAAGTTTAGAGAAATCCAGAATAAACTGTGTTAACACTACATAATAATAATAATAATAATAATAATAATAATAATAATTAAAATAATTTCATTTGGTGTTTAATTTTAATATTCATTATAATAAAAATCTTATTGCATAATGTGTCTTTTTTGTTTTTTACTTTTATCTCTTAGGTTGGAATTTAAGGCAAAATGTATTTATTGGTTTCGAAATTTCTTTTTTCAAATGAATAAGAGAAAACACATATGTCTATACATAAGTTCCTCTATAGGAACTTTGAGAACTTATTCATCTTTAGCACAATTTCGTTCAACACAAACTGAAAAATTTAGTTTCACAGGCAGGAATTTAGAACGTACTATTTAACTATATAAAGTTAAATTTTATTATATATTTAAATTAGTAATCGTTCAGAATAAAGGATTAAAAATTAAAAAATTGCATTTTAAAAGGATAAAATTAATCATGCTTAAAACATTATATCATAATCTTACCTAAAATTCCTCTTCAAAGAAACTTCAATATGGTCTTTGGTCGCATCTTGTGGAACAGAATTCTTAGCTGCAACAGAGTCAGTGACGATTAATTTCTTTTTTAATGGAGTAGGTTCTTTTGAACTCATTGTCCTTTTCACACCACAAGCACAAGCTGATTTTTTATCGCTATTCTTCGCCAGAATTTTTTCACTGAAGAAATTGTGAAATAAGAACTGTGCTCGCAGAGATACCTCTTTATATTTCAGTTTCACTAATTCCATATCTCTGCTCTGCATCCTGCACAGAGATACAACTTATCTCATCTTTCATTATATCAAATAAAACAAATCAAACAAGAATAAAAATTATTAAACAAGAAAACTAACTTATTTTTATCAGGTTGAGTTGAACTGGTCATTAAAGAGATTTTCGATGATATCTGCCTTTCTTTTTCAGTTAATGTGTCTCTGATTTGTAAGATTGTTTTCTCTTTCACTGCCATTTTCGATTCAGTTGCTTTTAAAATTCTTTTTAAACGAGCTGTTTTCTGTTTTAAATCTAAATGTTCTGAATTATTTTTATCAAAATCATTTACAATATCATTCATTAAGTTTATTTCTTCCATAATTGTACAACTGTAAAAAAATATAACTATTAATAAAAAAATTAATAAATAAATATAAAGGAAACTAAAATATTTGCTAACCTGACTAAGTTGGGAAAGCTTTTTTTTGAGACACTAGTATCTTCTATCAAACAAGCTTTATCAACTTTAGGTGGAGGTTTACTTGATAAAATTTTGTTAGTTTCAAGAATTTCTGATGAAGATGATGAATTCTCCAACTTAATAGGTTTATCAACAACTTCAATGATGTTGCTCACAGTTTCAACGCTTATGGTAGAAGGACACGGGGAATGTTCAACATTCCCTGCATCTTTTAGGTTAGGTGATGACTTAATCTGAGAAATGGGATTGCTAATGATCATTATGGGTGTCAAGTCAGACATTGCTGGTTCTTTTCCATCAGAAGAAACTGTATTACATACATTAGTGTTTTTTGAAGGCTCGATAATTTTTGATCGAGTAACCTGTAAAACTTTTTCTTTTTCAGCTATTTTCTTCTTTAATCTCTTATATTCTTCTTGTTGCCAGGCTGGTAAATGTTTCAAAACCTAAAAAATATAATGATTATATCAAACCATAAATAACTATGCCTAGAAGGGCTATGAAGTTTTTAACTTTTAACTGGCTAATAATAAATAGCATTACGACTATTTGAGTTTTTCTTTAACTGCACCTGGACCATATTTCTTTTATTATGTTTGTTGTTTGTTTCTTAGTTTTGAAATATTATCTAGCTAGACAATTATAATTTGTCTAATAATCGTTACGATAGTGGAAAGGATGATGAAAAGCAGATAAGTAACTGTTCTAATTTTAAAAAAAAGGTAAGATAAATAGATAATTATAATAATTATTTAGTTAGTCTGATGGATGAATTTAATGACTTTCTATTACGGATTCGTCGTTTCTCAACACCATTGGAACATCTGTTGGTATCCGTAACTGTTTGAGAGTTAATGTGTAGTGATGACATTCTTCAAAAATGTGCTAGACGGTCAGATTACTACTACATTTCGAACATTTTGGAGGGGCCTCTACTGTTATGAGGTGGATGCGTGTCAATCGGGTATGTCCTATTTTGAGTCGGGTGATCACTACTTCTTCACGGCATCTGCTTCGGGTTGATGTAATCCAGGACTTCATGTCTTTCTTTATAGGTTTCAACTTACTGGGTGGACTTTCATCCCACATTGCCTGCCATCTTTTATTAATACGTTCCTTTAAAGGGCGAGCAAGTTCCTTTGCTGTTAAGATTGCCTGGGAGGACTAGCGCTTCTCTAGCACCTTTGTCGGCCATCTCATTTCCTGTAATATCAACATGCATGGGAGCCCAGATGAAGTAGACTGATTTATCTATTTGTTTTAACATTATTAAGTATTCATGAATTTGTTGAACAAGTGGGTGAACTGAATACATTATATATAGTCCTTCCTTTTATTATTACACATGGTCAATCAATGATCTTCCAGCTTAAATTAGATGTTTTAATCAGTTAAAAAATTGCGAATATGTAAGCTTTCTAGTTTCAGAAAAAAAAATTTGCATAAGTAATAAAAAAACCATTACTTCTGGGAAGTGACACTAATGGCCAAAAAAACTGAAAAACTAGTACAAAAATAAGGAATACCAGGAAAAACCTTCTTATGAAGTGGGAAGGATTTAAAATGAATACATTTTAATTAAGTCTGAAGTTGATGTGAGATATTTATAAATAAGAGTTTATTTATTTTAACCTGAATTTATTTTTCCTTTAATTGGTAGTATAATCACTCATAAATGGTAGCAAGACTAAGACTTATGTCAATTTTTATAAACAAATTATGAGGTCTATTTGTTATCTTACAGGAGTGGTAATCTACTCTTGAATCAAGCAAATTGTCTGTAATTTCAATGTGCATGATTGCTTGGTCCTATCGATTGATTAGTGCTGAGTTCAGAAACTTAGCCAAGGAAACAATCGAGTGGCTACATTGGAACAAAGAAACTGGTAAAATAGATGTTATGTATTAAAGGAGTCACTAGGGAACAAAAATTTCCCTAGTTAGTTACATCTGGTTCACTATTATTGTTTCTATGTTTGTGAATTAATGGCTTGCCTAAAACTATATATACATATATATGTATAAATATTGTTTATTATTCTAAATAAATCAATTCAAAGAGACTATTATATTATTATTTTTGTGTTTTGTCATAACAAAGTAGTGAAGAGGATGGGATCTCTTTATGTTAATTTTTTTTTTTTTAAGTAGATAGTTAAGTGCACAAAAAAAAACTTATAGAGAATAATTTCTTCCTCCAATCACCAAGCTGCAAAGATCAAACCTGACTGTCATTTTCCATTGGTATTGCTGATGGCAGTGATCGCTCATGATTACACCATTTCTCTCTGATCTTGAAGTCACTCTTAACATGATGAAATGAAGATGTGAATGCCAAATGGCCAGTAATAATAAATGATTCACAGTTTTTCATAAAAATGCTGTACGACAAAGTGGGATGCTACGACAAGGTAATCTAATTAAAAGTAGTCAATAATTATAATAAACACTGAATTGATCTTGAAAATTATAAACACTTAACTATCTGCACCAATCTAACTGTGTGGTGAACAGTGACTTAATTGAAAAGGACTGAAGTACTAATAACTGTCTATCTATCATAAACAAAAATTAAGAATTTAAATGATAGAGTTTTGGAAAAAATCAATAAATAAGGATTGTTTCGTTGGCAGTTTTATGTTAGTAATTAAAGCCTTATGCTCAATACTTTTTTAGTTATACTAGGGCCTGGTCTGAGTCTTAATACTGTAAAACATACTGATAGGTTGAGACTAGAGTTGTTTCGATACTTCCAATATTTTGTGCTATTGATACTTTCCACCTGATACTTGTGGTATACGTATTGATACTTTTCATGTGGTATGTATTGGATACATGTTGTACTGTTCTTCCCATAGATAATCAGGTCAGGGATAAAAACGAGGAATTCCATGGTTCTCATGAGCCCACCAGGTTTCCATAGAGGTTTCTCTGCACCTCAGTCGGAGAAGGCAACATCAGTCTCCTATGCTCAGAAAAAAGCATGCACGTAAGGAGAATGTGCATGGCATCTCACCTTTGCATTCTACACTTGCAGAGTACTGGAGCTAATATGGAACTTTTGGAAAGGTGGGCTCTCAGACGGGAGGACTTGTTCTCATTGTGTGATTTGTTGGATGGTATCTCCGGGGTCGTGATATGAGCAGCTCCTAATTCACTGTTGCCTAATGGTGGTATTATACTGTTTTATGATAATATTAGGAGTATCATATTTCTTATTTTGTCCACCACTACCACTAACCCTACTTTGGGACCCATGTAATTTCTTTTTTCTGTTCGGATTACTTGAAAATTTAATTTTTTAATGAGTTATTTCCTGAAACACCTGATTATGAGGAATAAACATTAAAATTACTAAAATTATTAGTAGAAAATTTTGTCTATGATTTAAAAATTAGAAGGATACCTGTGGTGTGTTAACTGAACTACAAGAACTCGAAGAACTTGAACTGGTAGAGGTATTCACATAGGACGTTTTTAATTCCTGTAAAATACAAAATTTGCTAATTATATATGTTAATATAAAAACAAATATGAAATGAAAGAGTTATTATGAACGAAGTCTTAAGATCGTTGATCAATAAAAATCATAGAGCTAAATACTAAACTTAAAAAATTTACAAATTTTCTTGGAATAAATTATTATGGTAAAAGTCAGGGAGCGTAATATAAATACTCACCAATTATTAATAAATGTTTAGAAAGCCTATGATATTATGAAAGATTAACTTAGGTGCAGGACAGGAATGAGTGGAAGAAATTTCTTGAGGAGGCCACAAGGCCTGACCTGGGCTGTAGCGCCGAGGAAATAAATAAATTTAGTAATGGCATTTTGAAGATCTGGACCAGAATAGAGTAGGTGAAAGTATATTAAAACCTCGATATTGTTAAGCTTTGAAGATTGGACAGCTCCAGTGGGTTAACCATATTGCACCTTACCAGATACCTCTGAAGATGCTAAATGAAAACATATATATATAACCAGAAGAGAGGTAAGACCCCAGTTGCAATGGACCTATGGTGAATCTGCAGACATAATGTCCACCATTGAGAGTTTGAAACTTGAAGGCAGTTGTAGCCAATGACTGCAGAATTGCAGGAGGCACTTATTCTTTAAGAGTTGTAGAACCATATTATATAAGTAAATACAACCATCAAAGCTCTATTTTAAAATTAGAAATAGGATAATTCAATATATGTAAACAAAAAATAATACATGAACTCACATGTTGAACTATTGGAGTTGAAGAAATACACTGTTCAAAGGGCATCATATTATCTAGCAGCTAAAACAAAAAAAATATCAGTAATAAGTTTCCAATCAAACGAATATGCTAGAATGCTATAAACTACTTACCTTTTTCTTCTCTTCAACATCAGGCTGTTTAGAGATGCAAGAACTATCTATAGCTCCCTTCTCCAACTGAGAATTCAGTTCAGCCTCACGAAGAAGAAGATCTATGTTTGCCTCTATTTCAGGAGGTACTGGATCTAACTTAGGCAAAGGCCTAACTGATTCCGAATTAGAAATATCCAAATCACTTGAAGAATCTGAATCATCAAGTTTTATAATCATTTGAGCAACTTGAGGGATTGGTCGCACAGTGGATTGGTTTGGTTGAAGTTGAAGCTGCAAACTGGAATCACTTTTCTTAAACACCTTCGGCTTTCCGAAATGATTCACCGAAGTGTGAGCATCTTGCCTAGCTTTTCGAACAGGAGTGAGACCTTGTTTCCAAACTTTTTTGTTTACACTATTCCTCAATTTTCTTTTGTCTATTTTCTTCGTCATTATTAGTTTTTTTGGATTCTGTAATTTCATTAAATTTACTACTGGCTTGAATATTCTAGTATTTATAACTTTCTCTTTGCTAACTGGCTCCAGAGCAGCAGCCGTCACTCTCTCAAGCTTCGCACTTTCTTCACTGACTTGTTTTGTTAGCGAACTTAGAAGTTTCGCTCTAAGAATATCTTCATCCAGGTCATCTTCCCAATTGTCACCACTTCCGACACCAGTACTTTCTGATTCACATAATGTACTAACTTTATCGGCTGGATTAACAGAAATTTCTAATATGCCATTATCAATACTTTGAGGATTACTTTCACTTTTACCAGAATCATTACCACTTTCAGGAATTTTGCGTTTCACAGAAAGGAGAGCTAATTCTCTAAGTTCATCTTCATCAAGATCAGCAGACATATTTGAAACATTAATATTACTAGCGATTTCAACCACACTCCCTCTTGATCTCCTTCGTTTTCTCCATCTCGATCTTTTTGATTTTGACTTGTGTGAACTGAGGGATGATTGATAATTTTCACTCAATTTTTGACTTAATGGTGTCTGCTTGAGTTTAGCATTTTTGTTACTAGCTGAATTTTCCCAGCTGTTTTTAGATACTATATCAGAAGATGATACAGTTATCAAATTATTGGCAGAAAGTTTACAGTTAGAATTTGATACCTGACAGATATTAGTATTCTGTGGATATTGCCCCCCAGAAAAGAATAATGGATCAACAAATACTGATGAATTTCCTTCTGTGGTAGTGACCGCTGTTTCTGATATAATGGCCTCCTCCACGGGTTTATCATTAACTATGACCATATCTTCAGGCTTAAGTATATCACCTGAAATATCAGTAGCATTGAAGCGGGGAACAGAATTACTTCCAGATGTCTCATTAGTTTTCATAGAAACTGTGTCATCACTTTTCTCATCTTCAACATCACTTCCTAGAACAAAATCTTCCAAAAAGTCATCCGATTCGTCAAATTTCTTTTGATAAATAAGTCCTTTCTTTTTCCGGTCATTAAATTTTTTAACCCATGCACTTCTCAATGCTTCAACTCGTAAATAAAGTTCATCTTTATCCTCTTTCATCGACCTTATCCATTTAACTTCTATCTTCTTCGGTTGCTCAGATAACAATTCAGTCTTTTCACATTCATCAGGTTTTTCTTCAGCAGTCACAGTATTTTCTATTTCATTGTTATTTTCTGATGAAGTTTTTAAATCTTCTTCCAATTTAGTAACTGGTATGATGGGTGAATCGACAGTTTCTGGCTTCGGTGAAACAAGAGAAGGTTCATTTTCCTTAATTGGTTTTACACCGGTCGTACCAGAGCCAACTAAACGTTTCAAAAGGCTGGTTTTAGAAAAACAATTATCACCTTTAACTGTATCAGTTTTAGGAATTTCTACGGGTACAATCTTAGGAGGGGGTGGCGGTGTTGGAGTTTGATACCTTAATTTTGAATAATGGTTATCTTTATTTACCTTATTTCTATTATAATGAAGATGTTTATCGGGTGGTTTCAATTTGTTTCTAGGATTACCCCAGAATCTTTTATTATTGTGCCTGTTCTCCTTCTCATGGTAATCTGAAATTAGAACAAAATAATGATAATTGATCTTGGAAAAATAAATTTGAACACTAATAAATTGCTTAGTTCAATTTAAACTATTACTAAAAATTCTCTCCTTTAGTTGTTTCCTGAGAATAGGCAAAGTTACATTTCCAAATTTTGAATATAGCTAGATAATCTAGAGAAAGACTGAAATTGTCTTGTTAAATCCAAACCCTGAACAGGTAAGAGCTCCCTTTTGGAAGTGACTTTAAAAACTGATGTTTTACAAATAAGTAATTAATGACAGTTTGCTATAGGGAAGTATAAAAATAAAAGTTTTCAATACATGTATCCAGTGTCACAGAAAAATGTGTATCTCAGACAATTTTAACTTTTTTTAATGATGACACAAGCAAATAACATGCTGGAAACAAACTATTTCATACCTGCCACACTTTTTCATGAATAAAGTCTTTTAGATAACACCTCATACCTTGAGGCGTACTAGGTATTACTAAATGAAATTATCAATCTCATAAATATGAACATGATGGAAACATGAATGCAGACATGATATTTAATCAGGGCGTCGCAGTGCCATCATAAGGGCACCATAAAATATTTAAAAAAAACTACAGCTATGGAAATTAAAAATTATGAAGAGTGTATCAGTGACTGTTTTCCCTTGTTGCACCAGTTTGTAACCTCCAATGAAATTAATTTGTCTGGCAATATAAAATCCATTTCTTTTTATCTCCTATCAGAGCTTGTAAAAAAATATCGAATAAATACTTTGAAGCAGATAATGGTAAATTTACATGGACTAAAGATCCATTTATAGCCACGGCTCCATCAGAATTTACTTCTTTAGAAGAAGAATCTCTTATAGACTTTTCTTGCAATAATACGTTAAAGTTAAAATTTGGTAGCATGGAACTTTCTGATTTATGGATAACAGTAAAGGAGGAATATCCATTGCTTAGTGGTAAAGCTCTACGAATATTAATTCCATTCACAACATCCTGTTTGTGTGAAGCTGGGTTTTCGGCGGTCGCGGTAATAAAAAATAAATATCACTTGAAAATTAACGTTGAACAAGAAATGAGGGTCACCATATTTAATTTTATTGTGAGATTAGAGAAGTTGTGTAGTGAACATCAAGCCCATCCATCCCATTAATAATTTTAATAATGTTAATCATCAATGGATGTTCAATAAATGGTTTGTGAATTTAAAATTCGTGTTTAATTTATTTTCCAACTAACTTAACCACATGGTGATTGTCCAATCTCAAAATAGATATTACCAAAACAGTTGAAATTAGATATTCTATACTATCCCAAGGAAAATAGTAAGTATCTCTTTTTAATTTTTTGCTGTTAAATGGGTAATCACTTTTAAAAAAAAAAGTTTTCCAATTTTTCAAGAAAGTCAGAAATTGAGAAACAAATCTGATGCACTAAGGGTGCCTTGGAAAATCAATCCAAAACTATTAAATATGTGTGAAAAAAGAGGGAGTTTTATTTTGATAATTTGTTAAAAAATTAGAACTTTTCATTTTCAAAAATCAAAGCTGAACCCCATCAAAATAGAAGTCAGTAGAATCTACCTTTGCAATTGAATATACACCTGTATGTTCAGTGTATTTTTTTTTTTTTTTAAGGAGTTCATTCCAACTTAACATCCCATTTCAATTACGTAATGCTAGTTAAAATACATAATTTAATCCTTTTCCTACTTAAGAGAATTTAATTTTTAGTCTTTAACTATGAATTTGGTTTGAAATAAAATGTTTTTTGGTTCATATTCATTTACTAAGTCACTTGGATAAGATTTTATAAATGGAAACTGCCAGTATATTATTTTCAGTAAACAGCCCAATCCCAGATTAGCTTTGAGTAAGTAACAGAGATAATTAGATCGATAAAATAAAATATAAATGATAAAAATTTTAAGGACATAAAATTAATTCAGTATCATACAGCACTAAGTTTTCGCACCACAGAAAGGTTTATTGCTAATGATTATTTCAGTGATGTGTAACCATATGGTGTGGAATCAGCTAAAGCAAAAACTACAGTATATTAAAGCTAATTCATGATTTCCCAGGTGATTTATTTCAAGTTTTAAATACAGAGTTAATTTCTACTTAGTTATAGAACAAAATAAAAATAAAATTTGGGTGGAATGCCCATCTCTTTTTTTTTTTACTTTGAATTGAAATCATCACTTTTTCAGAACAGATATTTTAAAATAATTTACTGTGGCAATATTTCTCGTTATAATTTTCCAAATGAGCCTCTCGTGCTTGAGAGAATTACCACAGCAAATAGGTGTTATTTTGACCTGGCAAAAATACAGTGCCATTTGCTGTAAAGAAACACAAAAATCTCTCTGTATAAAACATTAATTAGGCCCCTACTAATGTATGAATGTTGACAGATTAATGATATTTGAGAGGAAAATTTTTGAATAGAATGTTTGGCGCTATTAAGAATGATGACCTGTACAGGATGAGGCACAATGTAGAGCTGTACCAAATCTACAAGGAACCGGCAGTGGTACAATATATAAGACTCTCAATACTGGAGTTGGTTACTCAAAATGTTGCAAAAATGGATAATGACGGCCACAAATGAGATGGGCAGATGAGGAAGCTGATGTAAAGAAATTTCTGGAAACGAGAACATGGCAAAAACTTGCACAAGACAGAGAGGAATGGAAGTGATGTCTTGATTAGCGAAGACCTGTACTGGGTCGTAGTGCCTGTAATAATGGTAAATTGACAGATTGACAAACTCTAATTTCACTAGTTTTCAGAAAATTACTTTTAAGAGTATTTCTCGTTCTAAAATTAAAGTATAATAAAATAATAATCTTAATAAAATTAAAAGCAAAAAAAAAATATAGCAGTTAACTAAAATTTCTATTATGCTCTTAACCAATTATTCAATCCTAAATTATTGTTGAAATAGATAAAATATTAGGAATGATTTTAAACAGTTCATCTATACAAACGGATCTTATTATGTCTTTAACAGTACAAAATTTAAAATAATGATGAATGATGGCTTAGCCTTTAAATAGGGTGCCCAATTAGTATACGATACGATCAAATTTAATCAATATTTAAGTTTGTTTGCGTGTTGAATCTTTTAATTGAGATTGTAGGATAACAAATAAAATAAAATAAATGGAACAAATTAAAACCAAAGGGTAACTAAAAAATAAGAAATAAAATACTAAATCTATAGAGAAAACTTAAGCCTGATACACATGTTCAGAAACATGAACGGTTATAACTGGCATAATACTTAATATTCCGAACTAACAGTAATGAATTAAAAATTAACATCATTAATTCAAAAACTCTTATTATGTTGCTACAGATAATAGAATCAGAATAAGACTATGGCTAGTAATACATAAACAGTTACATATGTTATCAAGATATCTTCAAGGCTTAAAAAATACCTTTATAATCAAATCTGTGAGGAATTTTTGGAGGAGGATCAGATCTTGCTTTGTAAGGACTCGCTGGCCTACATTTTAAATGTTTCACAACTGGTGCTAGGTCAGGTTTCCTAGGGAAAACCCTTTCAACAGTAGATTGAGTTGTTACTTCAGTAACTGTTTTATGTTTAGTAGAACTTTTTGCTTTCCTAATTCTAGCATAGCAATGCTTGCCTTTTCTTTCTTTTCTACAAACACTATTTTCTTTGCACTTATGGTCCTTTCTGCGGTGTTTCGTGCTCTGTTTCAGGTTTTCAGTAACGGAATCCCGTTTGTCAGTCTCTTCATTGCTATTTTTCAATTGACTTTGTTCTTCATCACTACTGAATTCCTCCAATGAACTCACCTCGTCATATAAATTATCGCCGTCCAAAATTTCTCCCTCTTCATAATCGTCTGAGAGGATTTCTTCAACGTCTATCGGCATATCCATTTGTAAAAAAATTAATTATAATTACGAACACAAACTTATTAACACTTATATCATTGCTTGTGAAACAGCAACCATTGCCGTAGCCTCTATCATAACAACTGGTTGTATGATAATTAAAAAATATGTTTCTGTTCTAGAAATTTTCTTTCTAAGAGTAATAAAAAATTTTTTTATATCTAATAAATAGTATTTTTATAAGATTAACTGTTTTTAATAAAATAATATAGTTTTAATGCCCTCTGTTGGCTAATACGCAAAGGTTCTCTCTGTTCATTCCAGACCGTTCGATAGGTAGCAGCACATTCTGTGAAGGAAGTTGTGTTCTGTCAGTTGGTGGCGGCAACTGTTAGTGGTCGTGTCTGTCGGTCCTCGAACATTGTCAAACCGAGTTTTCAGTGCCTGAATGTTTATAATATTTTCTTGTGAAGTGTTATATCGTAATCTGATGACTGTATCAATTTGGGATTAACATGGATACTTTTAATAAGGTGAGTTTCTAACTTATGTATTGATAAAAACAATCGGATGATAGCCTGGACCAGTTGATGTTTTCGTTTATTGTCTGTTGTTATTCTGAAGTTTGAATTTGATTTCTACTTGAGTTCGTTTTATTTATGAAATAAAGTTGTTTAATTAGAAATTTAGTGTTTTTTTTTCCTTTTTGGATGATTAGCTACTTCAAGATTTGTTTTTGAAAGTATAAAATTATTTAAAGTAAATGTTAAATTATTTTTAAAACAATCTAGATTTTATTATATTGTAATTAAAAGTAATTTAATCATGTTGTTTTTATTATAATTCCATAATTTTACGAAGTATGTTGGCATTTTGCAGATATTTTATTTCATACTTTGGCACCCATAATTTTTTGCTTTTAAACATAAGTGCCAACTTTCATTTGCTTAGTGTACTATATATTTTTTTTATTTTACCACAGTTTCTTTGTTAAGCGTTTTCTGTACTGTAATAGAACTAAGTGGTAGTTTATTGGTATTTTAATGTATATATGTAGATATTTTATTGGATCTATTAAAAAAAAATCGTAGATTGTGGTGGTTTTTATTTGTTTAGTAGATGTTTGAGCTGACGGAAGGGTCACACCCCCTTAGTGCAGACATCCCCTGGCAAATTACTGTAGCTCCCCCGTTCAGCTCGGGGGAGTCATTAATAATTTTTATTGGCGACAACAAGCATTTTTCCTCGGTTATATTTCACATTTATGGCAAGTTTGAAATTCACTAGTGATTAATACCGTAGTTTATAATCTTTTCATTGTTACGTACAGAGCATTATGACCTGTAAATATTTCTATATAATTGTGTATTTAGAGGAATTCATATTGTTTGTAAATAATTGAACAAATTGGATGTTCTGTTTCATTGCATTAACTTTTTTCCATAGTATCTTGTCAGGGCCATTGAGTGATATTAAAAATGTTAGTTCATTTGAAACGGTTTCCTTTAATTATTTGGGTTGGCTACACTGATTGGTCATCCATTTTTTTTTCTTCTATAACATCTGTATTTTAAATTGTTCATTGATAATACTTTTTAGTTTTCATGACGTTTAACAATTTGTTTATTGCTCAATTAAGTGTTGATATTAATTCGCTGTGTAACCGTTTAGTTTTTTTTTTTTTTTTTATAAACGTTTTTTAGCTTTATTTTAAACTGATGGATTTTGGTAAGTCAATTTATGTTAGAGTGGCACTTGTTTATTATATCATTTGGAAGTAACTTGCATTTATTATATTTGATAATCATTCAGATTTAATTTTGTTTTACTTATTTTCAATTACGATTCACATATAATATTTTTTAGCTATTTTACAGAAAAATGTTGGTATAAATAAAGAAGTATGGTATATGATAGTTGATGTTAACTTTACTAAAGTTATACTTAAACTTCATTTAAAACTGTTAATTATTGCATGTAATAATTAACTTCTGATAGTTTAAAGTCTAAGTTACCCAATTGTTTGTTTCGATCACAAGTATTAAAAAATTGATGATATTATATCCAGTTTATATCTTTTTGGTTCGTTAAAAAAGAAACATTCTGTGTGTATTTTTATTTATACGATATGAGATTTCGTAAGTTATGAAGAGCGCCTCATATGCCCAACTATGAAAAAAGGAATACAAAAACAATTTTTTTACCCTATTGATTTCATTGTAATCTAAAAAACATTTACGTAACCTTGTGTTATCATTTCGTATCTTATAAGATCTATATAAGGAGAATATTGTTGGGAGTGCGGTAAGAAACTAATAAACGTTTTACAAGTTGAAAAAACTTATTTTCACAGTGCCAACGTTTCGGCCTGGATTCCCAGCCTTCATCAGGGCTAAGAACAAAGAGCAAGATAACAACCAATGAATAAAAAAAGAAAATATAGCCTGTTTAACCCTACATAATAATTATCTTTATATATATATATATATATATATAGGTAATTAAATATTTAAGTAAAATAACATAATATAAACGTTGGTACTATTAATAAGTTTTTCCAAATTATTTGTCACTTTCTTGCCACACCAGCCATCTTCTCATATATATTATCCACGGTCAACTATCTTCACATCATTAAAAGTTCTATAGTATATATAAATTAAATAAAATTTTATGAAAATATTACGGGAAACAATCAATGTTATTCAATCTAAATTTGTGAAAAATTAATAATATTAATTAATTTATATTTGTGTGTATCTTTATTCTTTTTTAGTTCAGTCTAAACCAATAACTCTTTATTCCTGACCATATTTGCGCTAAGAGTAGGCACGCGACGAGATCACGAACAGGCGGACACACTATAAAACATTTTATCTTCCCTCTCCCAAAAAAAAAAAATGTACTAATAAATGTAATTAATATAAAAGTAATGTATATTATTTATATGTGATATGTACTTACATAATTGAAATCGTGACATGTTTTGAAGGATTGCGACGCTACTGAAAAGTCAAAAATCTAGGAGAAAAATGTAAATATTGATAAGGTCGTGGATTATCGTTGTTATGGTAAAACGTTTCTTATCTCTTTGGTCGCGGTTGAACACTTTGACATGTATCACTGCTTTTTTTTCATGACTTGGATGTGTTTATGATGGGCAGAGATTATCAATATAAATAAAATCAGCTTTCATGTTTCTCTGCTAATTGGGAAGTTGGGAACAATATTATTGTTTCTATTTTAAAAAGAATTGATTGGGATATAATATCGTTTAGAAACGGAAAGCAACATTTTCGTATATAAACATTTATTGGAAGTAATTATACAGACCTGCTTTGTTAGTAACTGTTTTTTTGTTTATATATAACACTGTTATAGAAATAGACATTTTATTTACTACTAATTACATATAATTTTAGTGTATAATATAATATATATATATTAATAAATAATATAATATAAGTGTATTATTATATATAGTACACTGAAGAATTATTGTGTTAAGTAAAAAAAATAAAATCTTTACAACTAGTGAAGTTACTTGTGGTAATAAAACTTTCTGTTTGTAACTTTGTAAAGAATCATTTAAACATTTTCTAGTTACATCTTTATTAAGGATTCAAGCCAAAGTTACTTAGTTTTACAAGGACGTATTGGGACTAGTTGAATTGTATTTGGATTACTTAAAAAAAATACGAACTTCAATATAGTATAGCCACTCATTTATCACATTGTACCTTATGAAAATCATTCGCCATTTAGAAAAGACTTGGCAGTAATGACGAGTTCCGAGGATCATCCGTGGGTAACTTGTGATTTTGTTGCCAGGTCTTAAACAATAACGGTCCTGTATTATCGGAGAAAAGCCACGGCGGTGGATGGACTGATTTTTTAATCTGGTTTTTGGAGTCTATTTAATTTGAAACGTAAAACAAATTCTGAGGTAGTTAATTATTTTTACTATTCCTTGTCAATTACAAAGATTTATTGTTGAAAATAATAATGAAAAATTTTCTGGTTTTTAATGTTTTTCCGCATTGACATGAAATCCTCACTATAAATAGGATACATTTCTTCAAGTTGTAGCTCCTCCTAGCTACGCCTCGCTGAGAGAAGATGCCATGACTAACTCGGTTACTACACTCCCTATTAAACGGATGGCCGCTAGTGATCCGACGACGGAGGGATCGACAAGCGAGCAGGAGCTGGCTCACTTGATTGGATTTGCTAAGAGCGGAGAGAGGGTTTGGGGTCAGGGCTGTTAGGATAACGGTCCACCTGATGCAGCCACATACCGCCGAAAGCGAAACCTCGATACTACTTCGTCATCTGGCTCCAGTTCTCAGGATGTTTAGTTTGCTCTAAGTAGATTTCTTTAGGAACCTCCAGTGTATCAATAGCTAGTATCAATTCTACATGGCATTTCAGGGCTAAGTGCCCTTACTAAAAATATTAAGTATCTCAATGTAAGAAAAAAATTCCTACGAAGGTGCATGTGTCAGTAATTCTTAGTATTCACGTTTACAGATTTTTATTGTTCATACATTATTGAGGTTATAATAACAAAATTAATGTGTGTCCCAATTACTTTATTAATGAAAAGTAAACATTATCATTGATATTAAATGTTGTTAAAAGTGATTACCTTGACCATTAAGATAGGCACGGTTTCTTTCTTCCACTGCAGCAGTGGTCAAGCCGCGCGGGAAATGTGTCATTGTTTCGCAAGTTTCACGTATCCCTCTTCATACAAAATTAAGGCCATTGAGTGGGGGTTGCGTAGACTTTTTGTTTCAATATCACCCAAAACCAACACTCCAGTGTTATCAGATCTGGAGAGTGTGACAATAACAACACATATACCAGTACCGTTCGGTGATATTTAGATAGATATGGGTTTAATGATTTTCTTCCTGTCATATCTGTCCTTGGGGAATGATTTGGACTCAGAGTTCAGCGGAAGAAGTTTATTGGGAGTGTAACGTCCTTATGTACTCTTGCTGTGACAGGAAGGGCGGGTTATTCTACAGGTTGGCAATATTGTTAGGTTGTATTATATT
The DNA here is from genome assembly GCF_000696795.3 of Halyomorpha halys. Taxonomy (NCBI): domain Eukaryota; kingdom Metazoa; phylum Arthropoda; class Insecta; order Hemiptera; family Pentatomidae; genus Halyomorpha; species Halyomorpha halys. The sequence continues at coordinate 376,467 of NW_027114461.1, read as the reverse complement.
AGAATATGACAGCGTTGATAGGTTCACATTTTTTTTTAAGTAAGACTTTCAGGAAATAAGATTCTGAACTCTCCCATTCGGATTCGAATTGACGTACAGTGCATCAATTTCGTATAAGGATGGTCGGGGGTGCGGTCATCAGCAAAAGTACACAAATAAACAAAACTTATTTATTTGTGCTAAAGTTTCAACCTGAATTTCGTGCTTTCATCAAGGCTGAAAAAACAAAAAAAACAGATAACAAACATAACTCAGAGAAACATAAAAATTAAAAAGAAATAATAAAAACAAACTAGGAAATATAAAAAACAATAAATTAAGGAGATAGTAGTTGATCGATAATAATAAAAAATGAAATATAATATTTTTGTATGATTCTTACCTCTATAATATTATATCTCATCTTGTATTGTTATCAATCAACTACTATCTCCTTTATTTATTATTGTTTATTCCCTAGTTTGTTTATTGTTATTTACTTTTTGTTTTTATGTTTCTCTGAGTTATGGTTGTTACCTAGTTTTTTGTTTTTCCGCCCTAATGAAGGCCAGAAACTCAGGTCGAAACGTCGGCATAAATAAATAAGTTTTGTTTTTCGCGCATTTCTTCAGATCACTCCTCGATCATCTTCTCCTTGTATTAATCTAACTATTAACACCTTGATATAAATTTTAAATGTATGTGAAACTATGCCGGTTATTTCATTAGATATTAAAAGGTGATCTAAAATTTGTAAACATCGTTAATACATGGTGTGTATCTTAATGCATTGAAACAATAGGTATAAAAAGATAGACGATAGTATCGTATTGACCTGACTAAACACTTAACTCGACATCGTGGAGTTTGTTACGGTTACTGACGTGGTAGTTAATGTTTATGGTAACTGGCGTCGTAACCATGTTTTTATGACTTTATTATTTCGTCCATGTTCTAATATTGATGGTTGTAAGCAACATCGTGTTATGTTCAAGTTTAAAAAGGCCTTATCTATAACAATAGCTGTAATCAGCGAATTATTTCAGGTTATTTACAAAGGATAAGATTATTTTAGAAAGTCGGTTCTCCAATCATTGTACTTAAAACTAGTCTCATTTACTCACTGCAATTTCGTTTTGTGAAATTGTGCAATGCATCCGATTTATGTATTTTTTAATTCACAGATAAATAAATATAATATTAAAAATATAAAATAAAAATCTCGACATTTTATCCTTTCCATACATAAACATCGCAGAGTATTACTCAATAGTTTATTATTTATATTATCATATTAGTATAGAAGAAACAATAAAGGAGTGTTTTGGAATCATTAAAAAACATAAACAAAAAATTGAAGAATTGGTGAATGGTTATGTAGACTTCCGAGAATCACCATTGGGTGGGTAAACTGATCCCAATCGAGGATCTTCTAATATACAGTGCGTCCACTTCCATGCCTTTCCTTACGGATCTGATTGCTGTGTCATGAGCAATAATTGTTGGCTGCGTCATAAGTTTCTATTATTATTATTATTATTTTAGTTAAGCTCATTAATTTTTGTTTCAAATGAGTTACTGGAATATTAATAATTTTTTTATTATTTTATGAAAAAAAAACTAATTTTTTTATCTACCTCTTAAATTTGTATATACAATATATACTAGGCTTATATCTAAATATATATATAAAACTTGATCCTTCTTTTTTCACACGGCATTTTAAGGGAGTATGCTGGGTCCACAGACGGCGGGAGTGACAATATTGGCTCAGGACCCGCTGGCTGGGGGGTACAAGAGTCAGGAGGGATCGCTCCACTGGTAGCAGTTACTTATTTTTTTGTTTTGGGATAGACTTTATATATTTTTGCTGAATTTCCATTTAAGTACTGGAATCCTTTAGTCGACCACCATTTTGAAACGAAATGGTAGATGGTGATAACAAGTTGCGAGAATCATGGACCAATCTTTATTTTTGCTGACAATTTTAATTGGTTATTATTTCAAATAAAAAATAGTAAAGGTACTTTAGAGACAGATTTTTTTAACATTTGTCATTGATGCCATGTAAGACTATTTCAATGACGATAAAATCTAGAAAAAAAAAGAACGTTTCATTGTACATTGATATAGTAACTTTAATCGAAATCATTACAGCTGTTATTGAGAAAATCGAAAAAATGGGATAAATCGATTTCCATAATATGGCACTTCCGCACAGTCGATTTTATAGAAAAAGTTGCTGTCACATTCCAGGCAACTACCCGCCTTAAATATGAAATTTCAGTTTCGTACGACTCTTCTTTTTGTAGCTAGGCAATTCACTGGCACTCAGACCATTTTGCGAGACGAGGCTTTTCGGACTCGGGGGACCTCAGAACATGTCTTTCCGTCCAACACTTGAATTCGAAATTTATCATTATCGAAATGCTTTCCCTTACTATATATTCCATATACAGGTAAGTGTAAGTAAAAAAGTCGTAGACGAATGGATCTTTTTATGACGAATGTTCGATTTTTGGATTCTATGTATCTTTAAAAGTAATTTTTAATTTATTTTAATGGAGGGGCTACATTTTTTTTTTTTTTTTTTTTTTTTGTTATAGATTTATTTCTAAGCTTTGATTATTGAAATAACGAAACAAAAAAATAAGAATTATTTTTTATACACTTTATCGCTCTATATACTTTATCCTTCCTTCTACTTATTCAATTTAATTTTACCATTGATTAAATTGTCAGTAATAGTAAAGGTACTTTTCTATAGTAGACGACTTCGCAATGCGGAGTTGCGTGGCTTGCACCCTATAAATATTGTTAATATCCATAGCGTTACGGATATTGAGTATGGCTCAATGTTGTGCTGGACTATGGACGAATCACTGGAAAGGTAATCAGCTCTGAACCGAATGGTACCAGACCATGACGTAAGTTGGAGTATACTCCAATTAGGTTCAATCTTTTGAATTTGGGATGGGGCGCCAGTATATGAGTAATGATTAATATTTTGAATTCGGCACTTAAATAACTCAAAACGATGAACCTTGGATCTCAGCATTTTTATTTAGACTGTACGTATAAAATAATTTAGATTTTTTTTTTGTTATATACTGATATAATATATCTGTAGTTAAATATTGTTTAATAATTTGAATAATTTTTAAAGAGAATTTAGTAATTGAAAATTTATTTTCTTACTTTTCGAATTATTTTAATTTCATCTGTAGAAAGCGAAAGGTCTCCAACTCCACTAATCACTAGCTCTCACACTTCCCACGATTCTACGAAGCTGAAATTTGGCACAGATGTTCCTTCTAATTAAGAATAATTACGATATATCATTCCAGAGGTTTGTGAAATCGGGATAAATAGCCTAATTTACAGTATTACAATGTTCAACCTGAAAGTAGTAATAAAAATAATTAGCATAATAATATAGTTGTTGATATAATAGTCCAATCGGATTCCAATTGGGTTTCAAAAGGGTTTATTCACGATTCTGTAAGTTTTTTGTGTGCTAACTTAATTTCTGATTTGTCATCTTGGCAGGCTTTAGTTTATAAAAAAAAGAAAATGGTGCAGTGCGCTTGTCACACAACTTTCATTTACATCGAAATTTAAGGTGTCTCGAGGAAAAAATGGCGATTTTTAACTTTGTTCAACTCTGCCAAGAATAAAACAGTTTACTAAAAGATAACGAAGCCTTGTACGTATGAATGCTATCAGGTCTCTGTTTTATTTTATTTAAACTCCTGACTCTTTTTTTATTTTTATCAAGTTGTATAATATCTGTTATTTATCCATTCTTTCTTATTGTTGACAATTTGAACTGGTTATTTATTTCAAATAAGCAGAGTTAGAGATATTTTAGGGCAAGGTTTACTAAAAATTCATCATTTGAGGCTTGGGTATATACACTTTGGCTTTCATCTAGGTACCACTTTTATAGTTAATCTTTATCTAGAACGAATCACCATAATGAAAAACTGGCGGAGGTTTCTTTCCTTCTTTAAAGAGTCTATCAGATGCCAATAGTTTGATAAAACTGTACTGTCGAATGTGTTTTGGGATGTGAAGGAGTTTAATGATCGTTAAAAAAATATATATCTATAGTTTTTAAAACTCTTTTTTAACTGGGCCGTAATATTTGGATTAAATCCTGTTTTAGAAACCTTTGTGAAAATATGCCATTAATTAATTTATTTAGAGCTGGTAGATTCAGTCCAATTACTACAACACCTACTTGACAAACACTCTATTCCCAAAAGCGCTCCTCTACGACGCCCCCTTGTTTATCCATCTCACCGATGGCACAAAGCGCTATCTACAGAAGCTTCAAAATTCGGTGCTGCTGAAGATCCTCCAGGCTACAACATAGAAGAAGGAGAAACCGGCGGCTCTTTACGAACTACTTTGGCAGGGCTTTATCAGAAGGAAACATATTAGATTCCTGGGCTCGCTTAAACAACAAACTTACCCACTGTTCCAAACTTAGCAACCAGCTCCTCCTCCATTGCGGTGGCAACAAGCAGCATTATAGCCACTTGTAAATATTGTAAATACATGTACATTTAGGCCTTAAACATATACCATTGGGGTGGTCCATCACCAATATCACACAATATAACTCTGCTATTTATATCTCAAAACATCGACCACCAACTTCATGTTTTAAATTGAAACTCAGTTTCAGAGAAAAACAAAATCTTAACACGTATCATACGTTAACTACACTATAATTTCAAATTAGGGTTTTGAGAAAAATAATCCCATTTACTAAAAAAAAAAAACTTACACCCTATGATAATCAGACCTACTTGGACATACGGAATTGAGCTTTGGGACTCCATCAAACCATCGATTTCCTCCCATACCCAACCTTACAATCTAAAATCCTTGATGCTCCTTATTACGTCATAAATAAACTCATCCATAAAGACCTCATCATCCCATTCGTTGCAGATTTGGCCCGAAACAGATATACCTCCTTTTATTCCAAAATCCAAACCCACCCAAACCTATTAGTCATTAGTCATTCATCCCCAACAATCCCTGATAATCCTCCGAGGCATCTGTAAAGAGATTAATCTGAAAAAACAAATTAAATTATTTTGTTTTTTCGCCATTTATTTTGGTAATAGACGATTGAAAACACATTCACATCATATTTACTGAGTTAAATGTAAAAATAAAACAGAATTAAATCAGCATTTATTATGTTCGATATTTACTATATTTTGTTGAAGATATTTGATCATTTGAAGTTAATGGCGAATGGGTGAAGAAATATTTTAGAAAATAATGACTGCTAAATTTAGGAATCCATTTTTCAGAAGTTATTTTTTTTTTTTTTATTTTAGAGCTTTCTAGATCACTTTTTTAAGGATTTTATCGATTTTTTAAGAGTGAAACTTTGCAATTATTTGATATATCAGTGGCTTACTTCACAGTGGTGCTAATTACATTTCTCAACTAATTTTAAGCTAATAACTTCTCAGTTAATATGTTAACTGGACAGATTTAGATTTTTGTTTTCCTCTATTTATTGTTCTTCCATAGTTAATATTCCATATTATTATAAATTCTTCAAGATATTTTTTTCATTTCAAACGATTAGTGAAGAAATATTTTAGAAAATCATTACTTCCCGACGTTTAGGAGTCTATATTTGTTCACTGATCAACGGATGACTTCTTCTGTGTAATAGGAGAACTTCTGTGGGAGTTTCAACAGCCGAGAAGAGTTGTTATATAACTCGGTTTCGGTCATTCATGGTTGACTTGAAGAGCGTTCTCCTGTAAAGGTTGATTTTAATATAGGGTTGTCAATCCTGTCGAAACACTTTTTATGACTTTGAGTTAATTCAATGGCGTTTTGTAGCCAGTGTTTCAAGTGATTTGTATTTCTATTTTATTTCTTATTTTTAGCGGGGCTGCTTTTTATAGTCAGTAACATTATTTTCTTATTACAATTTCAATTTTTTTTTACTCTTAAATGTTTGTTATCCAACTCATAATCATAAAAGCACTCTTAAATTAAAAGAAAGATAATTAATTTAATTAAACTTAAAAAAAAACATTATTATTTATATGTAATTTGATATGTTACAAATATTGTATGAAAGAAATATTTAGGATCAGAATTTTTCAACTCTGAAGACGCTGCTTTTGTTTTCAACTCATTATTTTCTTTTATCGTTACATAAATATTTGTATTTATTAAAGAAACTCGTGTATCTCATTAGCTCCACTTTTCTATTTAAAAATGCACAGTTAATTATTAAAAAAAAATGTATATATATTTGTACAAAAACATTTCATCTTGGGAATGAAATCCTAATAAAGAGAAAATAAATTATACTAACATGTAGCAGAATTTTGTATGATTCTCTCTCAATTTTTTGTTTATTATTTATTTATTGACATTTACAACTGTATATAATAATACATCTAGTGAATTTTATGTAAGATCATAATGGTATGATATAGGCATGTATAGAAACTACCCATTGGTAGCTCTCTAACGTTTTTCAGTAGAAGATCTCGAAGCCATCTTCTTTTAAGGCGGCTCTTAGATTTTTACGAATGGAAGAGGAAGTAAGGTTAGATTAGAAACTAATGGGTTTGAGTGGTTAAGGAATTTATAATGGAAGGATTAATATCTGGTTCGGGCTCCTCTCAAAACTTAAAATTAAACGTTTCAAAATACGTTGTATCCAAACTTCGAATAAAAAATAAATCTGTCCGTCAACTGTCAACGACTTTTTTCCCAATGGTTCAAAAACTGGGCGCCGCAATCGTATCTAGGGGTGCCGTGGCAATAATATTTAATTTTTACAATGACTTTGCAATTTAAAAGCACCTGGACCATCTTGCTTTTATATAATTCAGAAATGTTCGGTGTGTTAGAAGTAAAGGGATCAAGTCATGGGTTGTAGTGGTACTTTTTTTGTTGATATAGATATCTATTATTAATGGTTAACATTTAAAAATATGGTATTGTACATTAAGTGATATTTTGTGTTTTAGTAAATGTTCTAGCATTTAATTTAATTTTTTCCCTCCTTTCCGTATTTAAGCAAAGGATAATTTTTTTAACCTAAAAAGGGCACCACGACAAAAAAAAAATTATAAACCGCTGTTCTAAACCAAAAAAGGTTTGAAAGCAGTCACTGGTCACTGCCAGTTATTCCTTGGAACTCAATATAACCATTCCTCATTTCGTTTCTAAATGACAGTCTATTAGAGGATTCATACCCATATATGTCAGTTATTATGGAAATAGAAGACATTTTTTTTGGAATCACTCTATCCTAGTGGTTCCCCACTGGAGACACAGGAGTTACATGAGTCTCTCCCAGAGGTTCCGCGAAATAATTTAGGAATGGGTCGATCCACTTCAACTCAACACAGGTTTTATTTTGTCGGCCTCCTATCCTTAGCTTACGCTGAAAAGACGAATTACTTTGTATCAAATTATAATGTTGTGACCGTCTGTCAAACCTAATATCTTTAAAATTAATTTTTACTCTAGAGTAAATTTTTTAAAAAAAATTTATTTGTTGATATTTACAACTGTACATAAATACATCAAGTAAATTTGAGGAAATCATAATGGTATGGTACAAGTATTTAGAGAAACTACCCAATGGTAGCACTCTAAAAACATTTTTACGATATAAGGTCTCGAGGCCATCTTCTTTTCAGACGCCTCGGAGGATTGTCCAGAATAAAAGAGGAAGCAAGATTAGAAACTAATGGGCTTGAGTGTTTAGGG
>NW_027114461.1:326063-364467 GCF_000696795.3 Halyomorpha halys | reverse complement strand
CATATAGCACTAATAATCTGTTAATTAATGAAACCAAATAATAATGATGAGAGATAGTTGACCGTGGATAAATTATACGAGAAGATGGTTGGGGGGTGCGGTTTGGACCGCACCCCCCAACCATCTCCTCATATGATAGCTGTTAAAACATTTTACATTTAACGCAATCTCATGGATACCCCTAATGTAGATAGATGTTTTTCCCGATATAAAAATCTATTTCCAACCATTATACCCCGTCCCAATGCTACCCATCTGGGTCAGTAGTCTGTAGATGTTAGAATTGCTAACTACTAACTGCTACAAGACACTAATTACACCGCGAGCGGGAGTAGGAAGCGATGTTGCACTGCTGACCCACTGCCGTGCTCTTAAACTTCTTTTGAATTATCGCCTGCCAAGGTTCTGCTACTACTCGACTTCTCTACAATCGATTTTATGAAATATTCATACGCCCTTGAATCTCCGGTAATAGTTAATATCATGTTTTGAATATCGATTTAGTTTAACATTCAGATGGCAGTGATCGTTACACTATCTATCGTATTTGCCATTTTACTTCCTGAACTAGCTGTAGTTACAGAAATTATGGTATTCGGTATTTTTTTCCTCCAGTATTCCAGTAAATTCAAAGTGATGGATTTTAATGTGTTGTTTTCAATTTTATCACACGTCAATCTTTATAAATTACTGAAAAAAAATGTGGCTTAGTAATCGACAAAGGAAACAAAACAATTTCAACACCACCTCAACATTTGAGGTTTTTATTTTTCAGGGTGCTTAAAATTCAAATTGTAATTAGGAAAGATTGTGTCAAAGATCTACCTTTACTTAAAGTTTAATTTTTTTTCTATATATTTATTTTATTTTTTCTCTTCTATTACTTATTTTGTTATTATTTTATTTATATATTTGTAAGTATGGTGTGCATGAGCTTTGTGATCTATATTACCATTGTCTAAAAATATGAGAGAAGGTAATAATACAAGAAGAAAAATCCTTCCGCCCTTACTTTCGGATATTCTCTGAGACTACTTAGCTGATTTTTTTTAAAGATTTGGCACCAAAGTGGCCAAAGACATCAATTTGACTTCGAAATTACCATTTGAGTATGATTGCTATACAATTTTGCTTCAAAATGTTGTCCGATTAGAAGTTTCATGGAACTAAACCTTCTCGGTAGTTGATGAAGATTTTGGACAAATATAAGTGTTTTGATATCATTTATTTGAAAAGCCTTTTGAAAAAAATGAGTTGAAAAACAACGCCCATTTTATCCGGTTTTTATTTTTTTGATTTCTATAAAAGTCACAGAAAATAAAAATTGTTATTGAATCATTATACTAAACTCCTTAAAAAAAAAAAAATTGAATATTTTATCCCTCAAAATTTAAAGTGTTACTGACATTTACACCAATCTTTACAAATTACTGTATAAATCATAAATCATTGTGTAATAACAAGCTATCATTTTTTTTTATTGTTCTATATTTGAATAAATTTGACAGTCAGGGTATTAGCTGAACCGTGGGATTATTCTGAACGAACTGGCACAGGAGTGATATATGCAATCATCAGCACTCTCATAGCGCGAAGAAAAGGTATGCCAAGGTCGGGCAAGGAGCACGAATGACTCCTTCACGACCCACCGCACATGTTAGGTCCTTAACATTTTTAAATTACACACTGTCAAAATTAATATGGAGTAATAACACACTGAATGGAAAATGAATTATTGGATGGGGTTGGTTCAGATTAGATTGCGTGATAGAAGGTTAAGAATGTATGAAATTCAATTATTAAAGCTGTAGGGGATCCATTAAAGGTATTTAAGAGTATTTAAAAATCCGACTAAATGGAAGATATAAACAACATCAATCTGATGTGGAGCGCGCATCATACGATTTTCGCTTCCACCCAAGAAGGATAAATTTCAAACAACTTTTTTTGTAACTAAAAAAAATCGTATTGAAAGGTGTTTAAATAAAAAAAATCAACTTTATTCCTGCCTGTAATGCAACAAGCTCGTGTACATGCGATTAGAACGGAAATAGTTCGGGTAATCTGAGCTGTCTACACATTCCGTCTCTGAACCAGTAGTTCCCAAATAATTTTCGCCACTACACCAACGGGTAAACGTCCTAGGGGTACACCGAAATGTAGATGGGAGGATTGTGTTAAAACTGATTTAGTAGAATAGGTTTCGAGGAGCGTCACTGGAGGAATTTAAGTGGAGAATGATCATCGAACCTTCGGGTTCGTTAGGCCTTTATCATTATTACAGACTAGAGACATACACCGAGAGCAAGCCTAGAAAAAAAAATATAAGTACGAGATAAGAAAAATAAAAATATAAACAAAATACGGGCTAAAATATAAATAAAAAATGAGCTTGTAATATATTTTAAATATACAAAAATAAAATAAACAATACTATTAAAAATTTAACTACACTATAAACATTTCTTTAGGTAGAAATTGAGGCACATAAAAAAAAATCATAATAGAGAAAAACAATACAAAACTACTAGAAACTTCTTGATGAATTCTGCCTCACGGCGTCAAATGATGATAAATATTTGCCTATAATATTTTTCTTTATTCATTTATTTATTCATCATACCTAATAATAATGAGATATAGTTCAAATAAACTCATTCAAATAAAAAAAATTAAAAGTAATTTAATGAATATTTTGTTCCAGACTTATGACCTTTCAAGTTGAGAATAATACCGGCCTACAAATAATGGAGAATAAACTAGACTGACGTGTTAATAGACTAATTTTCAACATAAATAGATTTTACGATGCAATACATTTTATTTGAATTTACGTAAATTAGTGATTTAATTTACGATATATATTAAATTAATTTTGAAGTTCGTGTTCCTCAGGCACAAATTAGAAAGGTTAAAGAAAACAAGTGGTAGGTATTTAACATAAAAAAGTAATAATAAAGTAACGAATTTTTAAACAAACAAATCAGAACTAAGAATACGAATAAATTGTAGATTAATTATTGAGTGGATACTACAATAAGTGCAGATGTAGAAAATAGAGGAATCAATAGGTTGGAAAGGACTGCCGTTACAAGACATCGGATCTCGAGTGGCTACTGGAACTGGATGTCCGACATATTACACAGTCATTTCATTCCACCTCATCATGTTTCAATCTTCCAAAGCACAGAAGAACAAAATGGCTAAGTGATGTTCTTAGTAAGAACAGCTAACAACCTGTCTGTCAAATTTATTTAAATATAGAACAATAAAAAAAAAAATGACAGCTTGTTATTACTCAATGATTTATGATTTATACAGTAATCTGTAAAGATTGGTGTAAATGCCAGTAACACTTTAAATTTTGAGGGAAAAATATTCAAATTATTTTTTTTTTTGACTTTATAATGATTCAAAAACAATTTTTATTTGCTGTGACTTTTATAGAAATCAAAAAAATAAAAAAGGATAAAATGGGCGTTGTTTTTAAATAATTTTTTTTCAAAAGACTTTTCAAATAGATGATATTAAAACATTTATATTTGTTCAGAATCTTCATAAACTACCAAGGTTTAGTTGTACGAAACTTCTGATCGGACGCCATTTTCTGTATATCTGTTGAAAATTGAGATTCGAAATTTCTCACGATCGCCTTCCTCTTCCATTCCATAACGATGTAAAGTAAGTTACAGTGGTACCAAGTAGGTTCCCACTAGCTTTACGAAAAATACAATTGAAGATTCTCTCTTTTAAGAAAATTACAACTTTTCAATTATTTTTTTGATTGAACAGATCTAGGTATTAATTCTAAATCTGTTTAGTCAAACAAATAATTGGAAAGTTGTAATTTCCCTAAAAGAGAGAAGCTTTTATTATATTTTTGGCAAAGCTATTGGAATTGTACTTTAGCAACACTGTGAAGTAAGCCATCGATGTATAGGTAAGTAAAATCACCAAATCAGGTGGCTTAATTTGAACCATTTTTAAACTTTTTTGCTTTTATTTGGCATTTAATGTCCTTATGTTCTCCTACTTAGGACGATAAAAAGAGATTATTTTACTAGTTACAAACCTATTATAGCCTGAGTTGCAATCTCGAGAGTAATTTCCAAGGTCGGTACAAAATAAACGTCAACCCTCGTAGGCCGGATTCAGTCACCTAATAATACATAAATTTGTGGCTGAACATGTTCGGCCATCGACGGCCATTTCTATCATATAGTGTTTTTTAACTTGATGATTACATGAACCATTATTTATTTCTTTTATTACATAATTAATTAATTACTCAAACGATTCGGCTGGTATATTCTAGAAACGCTTTCTATAAGTAGAGATTAGAAAAAGCGAGACCATATGGCAGCCATATTGCCAGGACATTAATCCTTATCAAGAAAACAAGAAAGTAGAAGTAAGAGGACGTGTTTCCTTCTCAGCTGTTGTGAGGAAGAGTGACGTATGTGGGGCCTTACAGAATGAGTAATGTGCTACGATATGTCAATGATAGGTAGCCCCAACGCTAATTATATTGGTTATTTCTCCTAACAGATTTCTTTTCTGTCTTTAAATGTCAAATATTCGGCATGGTTTCGATTTTAAAGTTATGAGATCAGATACATTCGATTTTCTTTTTTCTTAATTTTATATTGATTAAATGCGACTGAAAAAAGTCAATAGGCATAAGTCCGTATAGCTTTCTTTTAATTTCTAATTTAAAGACTAAATGTTTTTTATTTATTTTTTTAATAACTTTAGTATGTGCTTTTAAAAATGGCCGTTTGCCAAGAAAAACACTTTTCCTTTTCCCTTAGAGACTGAATCAATTTTCAATAATCCTCTGACCTTTTTTTTTTTTTTTTTTGCCAATTACGGGACAAGCCGGTCTGAAAATATTGTCTTAACGAAAATAGGTTTGCGCATGTGTAAGTGAAAGCAGTGAAGGAATTTACTTCTTGCTTTGTCATCTCTTTTACATATACTTACTATTTTGATATTTTTTACTATATTATATTACTATATTACGCATTGTATCATCCCTTGGTGCAGTAAATATTTTTAGTTATTATTACAATGTTATATTGTACCTTATTGCATTATTTTTGCAATGCCATTGAAATTTTTTTTAAATTAAAAAAAATGTATTTATTGATTAGATATTACAATCTGCCACACCGTTGTGGACAATAGGTAATAGTGATGAATGATCACATTCATACTAAAATAAAATAAAATAAGAATGAAAAAAAAGTACATAAAAATAAATAAAATCTCTCTTGAAATATATTCAAAGAGAAGGATAAAGAAAGTGAACATAATAAACTATTGCAAATATGTGCATGAAAAAATAAAATAATCTCTAGTCACATTTACACTCTTATATACACCCTTTGCAATTAACAATATGATTTTCAAAGCGCATAAATATATATGAAAACATTATTTATGTGGCTTTACTTAAGCCATAAATAGCCAATCCAATTATATATCTGACACGATATAATTACACAAATGAAAACCAAAGTATATATAACTAAATATCTCATTATCTTAGATAATATATAATCAGTTTCTTAATCTACTTGCCTACAAGAGAAATTATTTATTACGTTATCAAGGTGAAATGAAATGTTACTCATACATTTTTCAATAAGAACGGAATCCGGTATCAAGGAAAGATATCTATTCCGAACAACGCTCCTTATCAGTGAAACGCCAAGTTTTAATTTCGCTCCAGGTACGAAGAGATAAACGAGTCGTAGTATTAGTAATCAACCACGCCTTTCGTGTCTGTGTCCCTTCTCGTGTACTATCCAAGAAGCCTTGGCAGATTTTACATCGTGAGTTGGATGTAGGATTGTACTCAACAGCCCACAGGCGCTAATGTCAGTTCTAAGATAATTTGAATTATAAGATGGAAACAAAAGTGTTCAAACAGATACAATCAATGCAGGCCTACATCTACTTATTATGGACAAGCAATAAACTTTTAATATGACAACAACAATGTTCACAATAGAGTAAGAGTATTGATGAATGATTAGGAAGGTGGTTATTTCCAATCTCACTACTAAATTTATAAGTTGCAATTCTGTTTCCTCTCTACCGAAGCTAGGTAAGCTATATATTAACAATTATGAAAAATTATTTTAGTTCCAACCTTTTTAATAATTTATTTTAAATCTACAAGGTTTCGGCCCACATGGCCATTATCGAGGTTAATATCTTTGTTAACAGGTTAAATTACAAACTTTTCTTCATTAATTATAAAATTATTATTAATTCTAAAGAATATATCCCAATTAAAAAAAAAAAGTAAAATGTAAGCTACTTGAAAATGCATTGAAACGTTGACACTAATAAAATAAGCTTTTACGTTATTCTCTGACCGCACCACCAACTGTCTTACCTCATACATATTATCCACGGTCAATTATCTTCTCATCTTTATAATATTATGGTAAATAAATAAATTCAGCACGCAAATAATTATTTACGGAATCGCATTTTATGTATATAAAATAATATCTATCTTTGAGTTATATTGTACGATAGCTATTGTAAACCGCAGGTGTTTATGGAATCCTTCATTGCCCAAGAGGAAACCGTTGTTGGGAAATCGAAATAAGAGAAAAATATTTACATTATATATAACGGCCTCGCAAGAAGAACCCGTTGTGTAATCTCAACTCGGTATGGATGTTATTTAGAGAGGAAAAAAAAAGTGCAGACACAGCTTTCCGAATAAGAGCGTTTTATTCAGTAGCCAGTGCTACCTGAATAGCGACAGAAGCCAATTCCTGACAGATCAGCTGATGCCCAATTGCTAGATATAGTTGACATTGAAAGTAGGCTCAGCAATTAGGCAATTATCTGATACAACTGTCGGCGGCCATAACTCGCCCTGATTGCCTAAGTCAATTGAAAAACTTCTCCGTGTTAATTAGTCAAACGAGGTCTTTAAGGGCTATTCTCATCTCCATTTCTTTTGTTTTCCTTTTTTTTTCCTCTGCCTGTTAAAAGCAATGAAGGAGTCCGCTTCCGTTGAATATTAATTGCGAATTAGGAGATCACTGTAAGGACTCACGTTCATTAAGGTCATTAAGTTTATCTCTTTAATTGTTATTCTCTCTATTTAAAATCTTGGCTAATGTCTCAAAATATCCTTTATGTGCAATTGAAATTTAAAATGTGATTTATTGTAAACATCATTTTATTATCTTTTTTTTTCTTTTTCTTACTTAATTACTATTCCTGTAATACTTATTACATCTTCTACCTCACTTAATTTGTTTTTAAATTAAAGTATTTCTTTTTTTATTTAATTCATGAAATAACTATTAATTTAAATAACTTAAGATCGTTAAAACAAAATTAAAGGGCTATTTCTAGATATTACTTAAATAAATTCAGTTTAATAATGTTTTATATGTGGTAAAGGGACTGATTTCTTAACTCACGGGCCTGGGTTCGAGTCCGGCTGTGGCAGATAATTTATTTATTCTTTTATATAAACCTGGATTGACTCCGGAATCCGGAGACCATCCTTGAGCACTCCCGGGCTGTATAAAGTGGGTTATGTCCTATCTGATTCTTGTATAGGTTGGGGAAAATATCTGTTGGTTGGACTTCGTCTTAGCCGGATCTCGTCCTTGCACAACCATTTATCAGGTAAACTGTACTTTCTTACCCATTCCTAAACCTAAAACCCTTCTTGTGTATTTTTTTAAAAATTGAATTAACACAAATAAAAAAGTGCTGCTATAAAAAAAAAATTATATTTAAGTTAAAATAAATTTATCTATTTTCGTTGTCCCTTTTTAAAGATATAGCTCAGAAATATTTTCTCTGTCTTATAAAATATTACTAACCTGATTATTATTACTCTGAATTCTATCGAACTTTACTTTATTCTGCTTCTTATCACTTCCTTTTATATTACTATTTATTTATGATATTGTCTTATTGTTTTACAGTTAGTTTATATTACCCTTTAAATTACTATTTTTATGACTGCTGCTTATTGCTTATATCTGCTATATTGCTTGACTGTTGTCAACTTACATGTTATCCTCAAATTATATCACCTGACCTTTTCTTATTCTTCAGTGCCCCCTTCCAGATTATAAATGTATTTACCCTGTTATACTATTTTACTTATTATATCTAAACAATAATTTCTTTCACAACAGTAACATTTCCAATCAGTCAATTCTCTACCTTATTTGTTTAATTTTCGTTACTTATCAATGTATAGGACTGTGTGTAACATATACTGGAATAGTGTAACACTTACTACTGTCTTAAATTTATTAATTTATCAGTTCATTGTTAATTACTATGTCAGTTAAAATATCATTTAGCTAAGGCACTGTGCTACTAACTCCAAGGAATGCTAAGTTTGAATCCTTTTGTAATAGATAATTATTTATTCTGTTACTGTTGGTAGGGGAGCCCTCCGGAGTCCATGCAGCCTCACAATGTGGGTAACCTTAATTATAGAAAAATCTGGTGGTCGAGCGTGATTCTTGCCAAATCACCTTCTTGCGCAATCTTTGTTTTAGTAACAGTACTTCCTTACAAAATACTGCACCCCTAACCCTTTATGGGTTTTAGCTGTGTATTTATAAACTTATTATTTTTCATCTGTTCATTACTCATTACTATGTAAGTTAATAATCTTTTTGGTTTTCATTTTTAACTTCCTAACTATTATTTATTCATTCATGCTTTATGTTTGTTTGTTTATAAGCTTGTTATGCTTTTTTATATCAGCTTTATTTATATGCCACTTTTTTACCTTTGGATTAGCTTTTCCTTCCCTTTTTTTTTTTTTATTTTAGCCTCGATGAAGACCTTCAGCATATGTCTAAACGCTTACTATTAATCAATAGTTGAAACTGTTTTGAATGTTTTTTGCCCGAATCTCGGAGTATCTCCTAATTCACAAACGATTAATAATCTATATATAATTGTGAGCTTTTTTTTTTACTTCCAAATAAAGTGTTCTGTCAAATTAAAGAACAGTCAATATAAAAACTTAGATATTCTAAAAATTCTCGCATGCATACGATTACGTGGTTGCGATCAAGTCAACCCGATGGAAGACATAATCGAGATATACTTACTTGAAGAAAAAATGATAACCATCAAATCAGCCAACCCCCAGAGCACCGTAAAGTTAGCTGAACATTCGCGAGAATACTATAAAATAAGAAATATATAAAAAAGAAAAAGAAAAAAGGTTATTGGCAGGTAAAAGGTGTGGTTGACTATCAGTGGGGAGAACGTGACCGAGCAGTGGGGGTCAGGGACCTGATCGAGCCACCACTGCTCATCGTCCAGGCACTGCAAAAGCGAAAGGGGCTCAATCTAACGGTCCTTCCGGAAAATGGTTATAGCCGATATCGGGGCAGGAGCATGTCCTCGAAGGACGAGAATGTCCTACGAGTCCATTCGTATGGAAGGCAGTTCTATAGTTCTTGGCAGTCAAGTTCCTGAATACCAAACAGAATATAGGTTGTAGTACCTACATTTATTTTTTTCTATCAATATTTATACGTCAAATACTATGAATGGGAATCACATAAAGAGAAACCTCTACATAACGGACACACACGAGGACCATGCTTTTATTTCTTATTCAGAGGTGTCTCTCTTAAGTTATTACGAATTAACGCAACAATAACATTAGAAACAGGTTTTAAAAAAGGTGGAGTGGGATAAATGCAGAAATAGCACAAATGTGAAAGTCGTATGTAAAATGGTGGTATTTGAGCGTCTTGCCTTGAAAACCATTCTTTGTTCTCTGATAATTTCTATTATCTATCATTCTCTCTTATTTGATAAATATTATCACTCAAAATAGAAAGTCAATATCTCCATTACTGTATTAACCGCGTTATCCTGTTTTAAAACTAGACTTTATAATTATTGGAAAAAACTGTTCATTTTGTTAGCAAAAGCTGAGTAAAAAAAAATTCTGCTTTTACCCTATTGGTTAAATTTACATTTTCCTACTAGTGTGCAAATTATAGTCAAAGTTGCATTGTTACTATGTAAAACAAGCTGTATATATTTTTTCAAAATAATAAAATATTGAGGATAAAAACTCCTTGTGAAATATGGGGTGCGTTTGACCTATCATGGGTTTTTTGCACTTGTGTCTGCTAAATTCGATTGGAATTTATTAAAAATGATACTCGAAAAGTTTTTACACCAATCTCCATCACGCATCCAACTTTTGGCCTCACCGAAAGTGACGTTTTTCAAATGTGAAGGAAATACAATCGTGCATACGTAAACGAAATTCATGTCAACTGTATCAAATTAATGTGATAAAGTTGATGTGGTTGCCACGTACGTTGGTTAGAATAGGATCTCTTCTTCGTATGTAAGAAATGACCACGTAAGGGGTAAATAAAAAATGAAACGATTTGACTATTAAACAAAAAGAATGGAAATAAAATTTGCCACTGGTCTTAAATGTAATTTTTGAATCTGAGTAATATTTTCTTTCACTTTCTATATGAAAAGAAAGAAAGCTTCTCTAATATTAGGGATGAGGTAGCGAAAATTTACCATACAAATATTATAATTGTCTGTATGTATATTATAATGTGTATTCATAGTTAAGTTGACGTTTCCCTTCGCATTATTTTTAAATGAACAATACTTTACCAAAATTATCTTTATTTTGTATTTTTTAATTAATGAATGATAGTCAATATTTTCTTAAACTAAATTAACATTCTGATTAATTTAAAACACGAATATTCTTTTTGTGGTTAAATGGTGTAAGTGGTACTGGTAAATTAAGGTTTTATTTCAACTTAAAAGTGGTTCTTTTAGGCGGCACAAAGGTAAGTTTGTTTGGCTTTCCTTTTGTTCTTAAGATATGCTATCTTATCTTCAGGACTGTGTTTTCTCTTGTCCAAAAATTAATATTATTACCTTCAAGAGAACTTATATAATTGTGTTTTATTTGTATTTTTATAGCAGATAAATTTGTTATCAATTTAGTATGCTCATTTCTCTTGTTTTTTCTCGATATCTTATAATTTTATTTATCGGCAGACCGGGGCTCTTTGGAAATAATGATACAGATGTTCGATATATTTGTTATATAAGTGAAATATTCACTGCTTGAAGATATTTCTTTTTGAAAAAAATACTTGATTCTTTCGGCATTAAAAGAAGAAATTATTACTCGAAGTATTATTTATTTAAATTTACAACTTTATTACATAAATATGCATAAGCAAATGTGATGGTAGTTATATTACAGAGGCACGATACCATCTTGTGGAGAATCTACCCGTTGGTAGAACTCCAATAACACTTCTAAATTAGAAGGTCTCGAGGCCATCTTCTTTTTAGACGCCTATCGGGATTATCAAGTTTTGAAGAGGTAGCAAGGTTAGAAATAATTGGATTTGAGTAGCTGGGTTGTTTATCTTAATATATATCTGGTTCTCTAAAAATCGGCAACATGTGGAACATTGAGGTCCTTATGGATGATGTTTTTTGTGATAAAGTAAGGAGCATTAATGATTGTGAATTACAGGGAATATATACGAGAGGAAATCAATGATTTATTGGAGCTCCAAAGCTCAACTCCGTAAGTCCTTATTATCGTCATGTAAATGATTCTTTGTAATTAATAGGAAGTTCAGAACGTTGTGACTAGTAAGCGTCGAAATCGATGAATAGTTTCCTACTTTTTCGATATTGTATGTGGATTCTAAGTTATCTGGATGTAGTCGTAGGTAGCAGATCTGGACAGGGAAGAAAGTAGAGTATTATTAAAGAATACTAAAGGCCAGAATGTCAAAATGTTATATATATTTTTTAAAATCATTAATATAAGTTTTAATGAGGTTAATAATAAGTTAGTGTAGTTACAAATTACTTCTATAGAAGAAGAAAAATTTTACTACCTCAACATTTAAACCAATATTGCAAAAGACTTCCTTGTAGTTGAAAAATTTATATGTTATAAGATTAATATATTTATGATATTATTTTATATATATATATATATATATAAAATTGATATATATATATATTTATTTATTTATGATTAAAGATTATCATTCTATTTTTACTGCACCAATAATATAGTTTATGAACTAACATTATTGATTTTGATCAACGATGACATATTTCCCTCTCCGATTCACTTCTTATAGGTTTCCAGTACTCTCCAGGAATGCCGAGATTGCCGACTGGAAGCTGACAATAAGGTAGCAGCACCTGGTTCACGGCATGTGTACCTTATTAGGGGACCTTTGTGAGGTCGTCAGGAGTCCCGCATGGCTTCAACTCCGTCAATATTATCATTTTATTTCACTTCAAGGAATCCGAGATTTAAATTTCTAACTTTCCGGACTCTTGCATGTGGGTCAAAAAATACAGAATATTAAAGAAGTCCCAAAACCGCTACGAAATAACTCACTTTAGCGCTATGTCCCTGGGATGTCACGGGAACCTTTGGATGAAAATCTTTCGATTAGTCGCTCCAACGATTTTGATAAAACTCCGTAAATCAATGTACGTTGAATGGTATTTTTATCAGCGTGGTCTTATCGGTATTGAAGTAGTTTAGCATGACTTAAATTAAGCTATAAAATTGGTTTCTTCTATCGTACCTTTAATTCTGTTTATTTTAATTATTACCCATCTCTCATATTTAAATTTAATGAATGGTTGCTATAGTTTTAACTACTGCCAATAAAACATTAAAAAGTTATAGTCAGGCCCGGGCTTGTGGAAGATCGCTAAAGAAAATACAGAAAATTCGAAAACAATTTTTGAACAAGCTGATTAGTAATGAGTTATCACAATATTTGGTGAAATATGATTAATATTAGATTTTCTTACCCTTCAAAATTTACGTAATAGTATTTTAGTGCGTGTTCGTGTGAAACGAAAAAGATATACATGTAACGATAATTACGTTCTTTATTCTTCAATAGAACAATATTTACACTTACATATATTACAAAACATTTATAATTTCAGATAACAACACACGTTCTTTTTTAAATTAATTCATTGTAATTGATCATATGGCGAGAGGTTTCAAATGGGTTTGCCGCTAAAACAAATGTAAAATAATGTAACTTTAAATGAATTATAATTAAAAATATATTTAAAAGAAATATACTAAAGAAATAAAAATGTTAATAATAATTTCGACAGTGGCAAACCCATTTCAAATACTCTCTTTGCAAACGTCAACTATTGCCGCTGAAGACGTTAATCATGCCACCACATCAAGTCCTTTTTTTCCTACGTCAAAATCTCCCGTCCCTCGTAAACTGGTACACAGAGAGAAAGCATAAATCAAAGTCTAAAATTATCGGTGATGTTGACCACAACTCTTCAGAATATTTAAGCTTTATTCAATTTTAGTGGAATTGCCTTAATATAATTATCATGCCATTTTTATCTGTATTTTTATTCATACTATTCATATATGATAACATTCAGATGAATAACCGTAAAACGTTAATAATAAGAAGAAAAAAGAAATTACTTTTTCTGTTGCAAATGTACATGTCCGTCTCGCAAAATAGCAGGAAGTTGGCGGTCTAAAGAAATAAGTTAATATTAGGAACGGGAGAGGATGTCGATTGAAATGTACTATGATAGTCCAATGAAGGCCTTCACAAAGACCCGAGGCTTTCACTACCGCTAACAACTTTAGAAAGTAGTGATAAAAAAAAAATTATCGAGTACTTATGTAAATATTTTTTGTCGATAGCACTTATCTGTATGAGAAACCAGTGTGTCGGACAGCTAGATCCGCCTGAATTCCATTCATGGTGTTCTATTTCAAGAACCTAAGTTCTATAGGGTCTTATCATATGTAGGTGGACAGCTGAGTTGGAATAGAGAAACTATCAGCTCTCAATTGTCTGGTTGAACTCAAAATGACTAGTTTTGATACCTGTCTGTATAACCACAATGTCAACCCTTTCTTTTTTTATTTATCATAGCTTTCTTTGAAAGAATAAAAAACAAGAACCATGGCGTACCATCAATGCAATACTAACATGACTCAGAAATTAACGTCTGGGTTAAATCGGTATTAAACATTTTTGTTTTTTATTAAAACCTATTTTTTGTTACCATCCAATGAACACTCCATTTTCTGGACAATGGTTTTTATGTTGCGTTAGTATTGAAGAATCCCGACAGACACAACACTCGTAGCCAAAAATTCCGGAAATATAGTTTACCAACATATGAAAATCTTGACTTTATTAATAATAAAAAAAAATTGGGATTAGGTAGCTCATTGGTAAGACAATGTGCTTCTAACTCCAAGAACTCGAGTTCGAATCCGGCTGTTGCAAATAATTATTTTCTGTTTCACTGTAGCACTGAGTCAACCCTGTGGGTCCGGGCTCATGAAGTGGCTAACCTTATACGGGTAAAAGTACCGCAGTCGAATTAGGTCTAGTAACAGTACTACCTTACAAAGTACTGTACTGTACTGAAACCCTAACCCTTCGCGTGTTGTAAAGGTTCAAATTTTATTTTTTTTACAAAAAAAAAGTTTTCTAAATAGTCTTAACCTTATTTATTAAATCATATTACATAAATATAAGTTTCGTCCGATCCGGCCATCATCAAGGACCATCATCATATTATTAACATTATTAATTATAATTTGCATACCTTAATTATAGTATGACAGTCTCACATTAATTATTAAAGTTTGCAGGCTATTAAGCCTAAGTCAATTTAACAGAGTCAAAGTAAACCTATAAAACTCAACCAATAAGACAAAACATATTTTTGTGTATTTGTAAAGGCTGATAAGATTTGTAATCTAATAATTTGTAAATGGACTGGATAATGAACAGTTCGACCGAAACGTCGTCCAAAATATAAAAATGAATGAAGTAAGAATCATTGAGTATTTTTATAGTTAACAAATAAATAAATTAATAAAAAATAAAATTGTATACCCTTAACGAAAGGTTAAATAATGAATATTAAAACCGCATCTTGAAAAGGTTTGCTATTTTTATCCTCTCAAAATGTCAAAATTACAATGTCCACCGGTGGAATTAGGGCAGAGATAAGTAGGGATAGGGTGAGCTACTTGTAACGAATTTTTATAATAGAAATAATTAATAATAATATACTAGTTTTCGTCTCAAATTTATTGTTTAAGGTCCTTAAAAAAAAATATTTACAGAGTCTAACCCAACCCTATTCCTTTAAGCTTAACAGCTGTTGTTTTTGTAAGCGGTTAAATGAACTTATCCTACTACCCCTCCTACGAAAATAAGCCGTTGATGACAGAGGGAAAACAAGAAGACATTCCTTAGGGAGGAAGAAGGGCGGGGATGTTGGAAGATATTAATGACTCCCTTTGGGCGGAACTGAAGCGGAGTCTCATCAGTCGGGGAGGGAAGGAGTATCGGTTGATTTATAGTCTACTATTGTTTGGGTCTGTTTACTTGATTTAGATTTCGGAAGGGCTTTCGGTACAGGTTGGTGGCTATATTAATGGTTATTGGTTTGTTTTTGCTCTAGAAGGAACACTTTTAAATTTTATTGTAATAATGTGCAGTTATTATTATATTATTTGAAAGTACAAACAATTTATATGTATATATAGTTGACCGTAAAGATTTAAATATAAGAAGATGGTCAGGGTTGCGGTAAAAAAAAAAGTTTAAAACTATTTGTTCTTTTTTTGACCGAAACTTGTTCTTTTTTGACCGAAACTTGTTCTTTTTTTTACCGCAACCCTGACCATCTTCTTATATTTATATACAAAAAATTTAGTTTGGTCGTGTCGAAAATTCAGAATAATAATATTTTTTAAAAACGTTTCTAGGACATGTCGCTATAGAATAATAATAGTAAAAATAGTCAGTGGGCGTAGTGTATCAAACAAAATAACAAAAAGATAATTACATAATAAAAAAAACTACTAATAATCATAATCCAGTAACTTTTAAGTTTTTAAACAGAAAAAATAGTAACTTATTAGTAACTTTATTCGTATTCGTATATTCGTATCGTAAGGACCGGAAGAAAGTCTATATCTCAGAAACCAAGAGACGTACAAATGTCTGCCTACAGTCTAATTAAAGCTAGTCAAATGCTCTGTAAAGTAGTTTATAATGGTTGTCTTCGTAGTAGTAGTATTTATGATATTTGATAAAATAAATTCCCAAAATATTAATTTCTAGTTTGAACAAATATATCTCAGGAACAACCATAAGACATATATACATACGCCAGCACTCAAAATAAGTAGTTTACGTCACGTATCATCGTAGGGGTTGTAGATTTTATGATATTCGCATATGAATATAAATTTTGCACAAGTTTTGTCCGAACAACTATAAATCTATTTATTTTAGAAATACCATAAAAACTACCACCCCTAGGAAGATAAAGGTTATAAACTACTTTATAGTATAATAAACTAGCTTTAATTTGAGTTCTAACAGACATCTGTACGTCGATTGGTTTTTGAGATATAGATTTCTCAAAATAAATTTCTTAACTAATTTTTCAGTGCATTTTTTACGAAATGTTGGTTTTAAAAAGCTATATCTCGGGAACAATTGAACTTAAGCAGCTACATTTTATTTAAATTTAGTTTAATGGCTGACATTTCTATTACCTTCTACACAAACCTGAGCTCCGAGGGCGTGGTGAACTCCTCTCTTTTTAGCCTCACTTTCTCTTTGAAGGATAGCTGGATATTCTAGCCTATATAAATATATACGGATAATTTATATAAATGTAAGTTGTTATTCATTGAAATGTTTACATCAAAAATCAAATCTTTATACTTTCTTAAATGCTTATTCCTGATTTTTTATGTTTATTAATTGGTCCTGTTTATTCATCGACATTAATCAAAACATTCTAGAAATAATATTTCTTTTACTTTTTAATTGTTTATTTTTCCGCTTGCTGCGGTCTAATTATGCTGTTGGTGTGATGGGATCAACAAACAGCTGTTGAATATTTATGCGGCCTTCTGCCGTGTAAATAATTCCATCAACATATCTTAAGCTGATTCTAGATTATTCTTCACTTATCACTGATACACTAATTAAGTTTTGTTTTCTCGGGCAGAGGTTGTCCTTGTCCCATGAATGAATCCAAGTTGTATTGAAGATATTTGTGTAAAGTATTATTTGGAATTTTATCGATTCATTTTATCCAAAACTGTGTTGGTTATAAAGTTTGAGTACATCATCCATAGAAATATTTGTAGTTTATGTTTTTTTCTGTTAATTTTATCTCACTTCTCTTATCTGTTATAATCTAAGATTGAATTCCTAAGTTCGTCTAGATAATTGAAACAAAAACAACATTAACTTGAATAGAAATTATATTCTAAATATAGAAATTAATATCAATTTCATTCCACTAACTCCTGTAAGCTCTTAACTTTGAATGAGCCTGAAGATTCAGTTCAAGGCATTTTAATTTGCACAGCTTTCATATTAGCTCACATGCATTACTGAGAAGAAAATATTTATACTAATATGTGTCATCTTTTGACGACGTGAGGCTGAAATTCATATTATAAAGAGCCCGGTGAAAAAAAAAAAATCAGTTGTTTTACCTCAATTATAGATTACTTTAATGAAAACTATGTATAATTAATAGTCAAAATTGATGAGTCAGACAAGTGTAGGTAGGGAATACAGCATGGCGGCTAGTTCTAAACTTTAAAAAAAAATAATTTTTCGTTCGGAGCTTAACATCTTTGAAACTTTCTACGATAGAAAACCTAATAGAACATAATTTAAAGAAGGGTAAATTTGCTAAAATATAGAGCTTTTCACGTTCGGTAGTTCCTGAAATACATTTCAACATTTCATGAAGATAATACATATATACTCTAGATATGTATATACATATATACATATATAATACATATATAATAGTACATACTCTAGAAAATTCACGTTAGTAAATTTATTGTGGGAATTATTTATCTCTGGAACCGTGAGATGTACAGATGTCTATTTTTTGATTTATGAAAAAGTATATCTCAGGAACCATTCAACTTAAAAATGTCTTCCATCAATAAAATTAAAGTTAGTTTAACGTACTATAAAGTAGTTTTATAATATTAATCTTTTTAGGGGCAGTAGTGTTTATGATATTTGTGTATGAAATTTTGTACAAACAACTAGAAATCAGTTTATTTTAGCAAGGATCATGGAAAATACTACTACGAAGATAAAGGTCATAAACTTTTTTATTTATAAAAACTAGCTTTAATTTGAGTGCTATTAGACAACTGTTCTCATGGGTCGTGAGATATAGCTTTCCCCTAGTAAATTCAGAAACTATTGAGTTTCAGTACAGTTTTAATGTTGCTGTTAAAAAAATGTGTCTGGGAAACTATTGAACTTAAACATCTCTGTTAGGGGTTAAATTTACTCTACTTTAAGTGACGTTCTATTAGATTTTCAAGTGCTTTTGGTAGTCTTAACAAAATGGAGATCTGATTGAAAAATTACATTTTTTTAACGTTTTGAAACAGTTGCCATTTTTTATTCTCCTTAACTATACTTAGCAGACTAGTATCAAATTTTACTAGTAATTATATATAGTGTTCATTAAAGAAATAAAAAATTAGCGTGAACTAACTGACTTTGATCTCCTCTTCGGCTCTTGTACTAAGAAACTTTTCTTAGTACAGATAGTACTAAATCAGGTTTGTGGAGCCAGGACATTAAAATAAAGTAAATTATGTTTTCCTCTTTTTTTTTTTATTAATTTTCGTAAAATAAGAAAACTATACTCACAATCTCATTGAATTATTTTTGTATTTAATTCAAAGTTTTTTTGTTTTGTTTTTTTTACTTATTTAATTCTATACTAAATAATCGTTTGCTCATTTTTACACAGTAATTTTTTATTGTATACTATTTTAAATATGTACTCAAACCTGACTTCTTCAGAATAGTTCTTTTCTTCAAATTATTAAATTCTCTGTCTTTAAGTTCCGACTGCAATGTAACGATGACAGCTGGTCGCTGCCGCTACCATCATGTAACTTTGAGCTTTTTCTAACTTGACAATAACATCAGGATTTCCTTGATAGTAGTATTATTGTCAATTTGCACATGCGCTGGCTGCCACCTGTAGACGTCTTGACAGTCATAACCTCGTAACACTATATAGCGTTATTAGCTTGTATATTTCCTGTTTGTTGTTTGTCTTTGGTGACTAGTTGTTTAGTAATTTTGTAATTTTGTAATTAATCAGTTGTTGTCATTGATTGTCCAGGTTGAAGTGTTTGCGAGGTTTGGTTTACTGTCAGCGTATGGACAAGCATTGTCATATGTCTCAATGTTTTACCTTGTACTAGTACGACTGATATCTGTCACATTGAAATGCCTTCAGTGATTATGACGTTATAAACATTACAAAGCTTTTCCAGATTTTTTTTTGGAATTATAATTATATTGTTTAAGCTTGTGCGCATTTTATTTTTTTACGTGTATAGATAGGCATTAGCCAACCGTGTAACCGTTCCACTTGTGCGGCCGCAGTGTGACATTAGTGACCGTGTACGCGGAGTGATATCAGTGATCGAACTAGCAGCTCTGTTATTTAAAGGTTTCTCTTTTGTTCTTGTGCTTTCTAATCCGACGGATCGAGAACTCTCCAATGAGCTCAGTCAGATTCAGATTTCGATGAAGAAAATAATAAAATAAATTAATTTGACGAATTGTATTTGTTTTGATAAGCCTGCATTACTAATATATTAATTTATTTGTTCTACTTTCTCAGGCTATTTATTGAATATTGTGGTATACCTATTTCGTTTAATTTGTTACTATGTTGGTGTCTTGACGAGACTATTGTACGCTTTGCCATGTGCTTGGTGAGGGCACATCTTCTGTACGACTCGATGCTTGTTCAAGGTTTTTCTTTTTATAAATTTGAGTTTTCTTTATAAGACCCTTTTCCACATGTCCTGTCATTCCTTGAGGATATTCTCTTTCAGTGGACTTGCAAGTTCTGATGGTGTAAGTAGGAGGATGCTTGCCTTTTCTGCTGCTTCAACGAACATTTCGTTTTCCCTTATATTAACATCCTCAGGCACCCATTACTTAACAATCGACTTTCTATTATCGTTTCCATATACTTGTACCTATCCAAAAGTCTTTTTGTGTGTATATTTATTTGTTTTATTAAAGAGTATATTGTCTGGTAGTCTACCTCTAAGTCAGTCTAGGTTTCTAATTTCTGTAGTCCTGAGGGCCTTCCATTTACTGGCTTTTGATACCAGTGACCCGGTTGAGAGAGAAGCGGGATCTCCGGTGTCCTGCTCTTTCCTCTATAGGTGGGGGGGAGGAGCTCGGTTTGGAGTTCCGCAGGCTGAATGTAAATAAGCATTATTGTGTTCAAGAGGTAATTTTACTTTAATTTTAATTTTGCTTTTTTTTTTTAAATTATTACTGTATTTTTTTCTTCTAGTTCCTATTTTGTTATCGTTTAGTTTATAATTTGTGCATATGGTGTGAATGAGCTCTATTATCCCTATCACCATCGTCAGTGATTATGATAAAATGTAATATTACACAATACAAAAAAAAAACAAAAAAAAAATAATACAAATCTATATAGTATTAATCTGACATTAGTTATCACTGTTTATAAAATATTTTAAATATGCCATTTTTTTAATATATATAAGATTGGTTAATCTTTTAGGACTAAAAAAAATTAATAAAAATAAATAAACTGCTGACTTTCTCCTTTTATCATGAATTACTGTTATTATGATCTTAGCTTTTTGAGATAGTTGATTACTAATTTATTTTTTCGCCTTGAAAACATATTAGTCTTACTTATGGCGAAGATAAAAGGATAATGACCCCGAAGCGAATGGCTGTAATAGTTTGCAGTATTATCAATGAATATAAATAGAAGAAATATATATTGATGTAATCTGTATTAGTAAAGCAATTGCTAATTTATTTTGTAAAATCTGCTATAATTTACGGAATGATAATAAAAATATGTTATTTACAATTAGCTGTACTACGCGGTCTCACCCGCATTAAATTTGGACTATACATCCAGGTTTCATATACCTATAGAATAAATGACTAACTGTATCTGGTTCATTGATTATTATCTGAAATGAATATCAAAAACAAAGGGACCCATTATAAAAAAAGTATCAAATTTATTTAGGAACACGCTAAGTTTGGAACTATTTAAAGAAATATATATTTAAAGAAATCTTGAACCACTTTAGATTAATCGTTAATTTTAGTTATTTTTCTCATTAATGAAGTTTATAATGGTATATTTATGGTTTTAATCATTGGAAAAAAATTTAAAAACATAATATTTATTGTGTAATTAATCAAGGGAGTGGATCAGGTGCCATCAAAAAGGAACTCGAATAGTACACAACTATTAAACGTTTCATCCCAGTTTGCAGGGCTTCATCTGGGCTTAAAACAATATATAAAAAAAAAATTGTACTTTTTTCACTGTTACAGTAGTTTTTTGTATTTTGTTTTTAGCCTTGATGAAATCATGTAAAGTGGGGCGAAAACATTTTTTTGATTCTTTACTACTTAAAAATTCATGTCTTTTCAGAATTGATAAGTGTACTCGCAAACTAAAAATTTGCTTATCTCGGTATGTAGTCAAATTGTGTTCTGTCATAATCAATCGAACCGTTTATCAGATTTTTATGAAACAATCCGAGTTTGTGCGGGTTCTACTTTTTTTTTAAACCACAAATATTTAACCGGAGTTATAAAATAAAATGCGTGATAAATTTTCTAGATTTGAAATTATTTTTTCTTCCATATTAAAACATTAAGCCTATTCCTCATTAGCATATATTCAGTTTTTCAATGGATATAATAATGTTCGATTTGGAGTTATAAATGTTTGTTGGAATATCGAATATGCGGAGAAAAAACTTTTGAAGTCGAAATTTTCATAGAAGTCAAAACTTGTTATTTTTAATTTTTATGAAAATTCGTAACTAAGGGTTTTTAAGGACACTAAAAATGATAATGACTTATTTATTCATAAAAATTTTTAATTACTTTATCTTATATATTTATAATAATGGTAATATGTTTAATTTTTTTAAAGCATTAATTACATATGAAGGGCATATAGTATTGCGTAGATTATTAATTTTCTCTTTATATGATGTTATTAACTATTTAATGGGTTTGAAGAAATTGCACGTTTTATTCCAATTATAAGACAAATATTTAATTTACCGATAATGGGTGGCTAAATAAATTATAGTATATATGTAAATGGCTTTTTCGTATTAAAATAATAATGTGAACTCCTACAACCCGTGAAGGGTCAGAGGTCATGCTCAACCCCCAGATTTTACCCCAATTAAGGATACCCACTTTTTGAGGTTGGGTGTATCCCCAGGAGCTTATAATGCCAGTATTAATAATAATCTGCCACAGCGAAATTCGAACTTAGGTCCTTCGAGTCAGCAGCTCCTTATCACTGTGCCACCCCTCCAAGTTATCCTATTACTAAGCAGACAATTTTGTTTTCTTTTTGTAAACAATTTATTGTGTTATAATTTTGTTCAATGCATATACAAAATGCGAGTTTTATGTAATGAATAAAATTAAAGTTTTCCATTGATTAACATCATAAAATAAAATTATTTTTATTTTATTCGTTAGGTTGTGCAATCAAGATGACCTTTTATTGCTCTTTTTTTTTTTAAATGGTATTCCATATGATGTATGGAATATTTTTCAATAAAAAATAAATCTGTAATTAAGATTCCAACCTTTTAATTTTTACTGCCATTTGAAGCAAGCACTTCACGACCAATTAAGCAAAGCCCGCATACACTGAGGAGGGAAAGGTTTGGACTGTCCATTCCGAATTGGAAGGTCATAGCCCATGTCCCCATCCGTCCTGGCAAGGTGAACCGCTGGTCTGTAGGAGTAACGGGCTCTGTAAATAGTCTCTTAGGGTTGTGGGTTTATTATGCGAGGGCCGGGCAACATTTTCTTTTTGTTCTTAGCCAGAGATGATCGAAAGCTTTTCCGAAATCACTACATTTGCGTTCTTGTTCAGGGTCATTCCATAACGTCTGATACAGGTTTGAATTAATTAAAATTCACCATAAGAGGAAACAAAAAACTTAGTTATATATTTATATATCTATTCTTATATTTTTTCTTTTGATTTCCTTCTCTGTTGCTCTTCTAATTAAACCTCTTATTATTGTTTCATCTATTTTTCTTATATCGAAAGTAAACTTCTGTGATGTTGTAATTACTAATTACTTATCTGTATAAATTGTAAGTGGAATGTTGGAACACTATTAGTTGACCGTATGATTGTAGATAATATTTGAAGATGAAATTACAAAAATAATTTATTTATTTTATTATTATTCAACTCTTCTTCACCACAGCAGTACATTTTCAATTCCATCACTCATTACTTTCCTTGTTTTTTAGTTTATATTCAATTCATAAATGTTTACCAGGTTTTGCGTTTACTATGTTTGCCTTTTTTATTTCAATTTCTTATATACCATATTTTAAAACTTCTTTATATTCTTATAGTCCTAACACATCTAACAAAGTTCGTATCTTGTTCTCATTTAGTCCTGATTAAGTCCTGCAGAGTGGGGCAGATCGTCAATTACTAATGAATAGGTTTTTTTGCAATTTTCGTACCCCTCTTGACTGCTCCCTACAAATATAGATGAAATGGTGATATATAATATTACCATATAACAATAATGTTTCAATAGTGATATATAAAAATCTGATTTACTAAATATGGAATGATCCTCGTTACCATCTAATCTTAAATCAGCTTTACCCGAAAATATCATATTTGCACCATGCCTATTTTGTTGACCATGAAAATTGTTATTAACATTTTTATTATACATTCTGAAGATTGTTAAAATAATTCGTTAAAATAGTTTATAAATAGAATACTACAATTTTTAACTTCTATGAATTTCAGTACCTTTACATGACTTTACAAGATCTCCGTAGGGAAACTAATTTTTTTTTTTTTTTTTATGGGGTGAGATACTTTCAAAGCTACACATTTTTATTAAATTAATATCTTTTTTGTTTTATTTTATGTATGCTTCTTTGTAGTTTCATTTATAACGATAAACTATTTTGTGCAGTTTTAACTAGTCTTAGCCCAAACTAGTAATAAACTGCCATATGGTATCATAATTTTGTTTTCATTTTTGCGATTATTAAAAAAGAGAATCGTCTATTTTATAATGAAGCATTTAAATTTTTATAAACTTTAAACAAATAGTTACTTAATCTTTGTTGCTAGTATATTTTATTTAATTTATGGTCACACGAATCTGAAATCGTCTTCTGTAAAAAATTAATATTAGCCGAAGAAAAATTTAAACAAGAATAGAAAAAGAGAATGGTTATTACACAATTTGATCAAATACAAATTTAAATTAAATATTTTTAATTCAAATTTGATCAAATACAAATTTAAATTAAATATTTTTAATTCAAATTTGATCAAATACAAATTTTCAGTGTAAATATGATTTAATCCTGTCTTGTATATATATTACTTATTTGTCGCCATTACTTTTTTTTTTATTGTAAAATTATATCTCATCTTGATAAATTCAATCAATAGCAGAAATATTTAAATGACGTGTAATTTAAATTAAAAAAAAAGGGAAAGCAGCAGCACGATGCCTGTATAATATTATTGTTGGCCGCTTCCGTTACGCTTCTTCCAGTTGTAAACCAGTATAGTTCCATTTATAATAACGTTCGGAAACTGTTATTTCTTCTAACCTTACCTGATTTGAATATTTTTGTATGCTGGTTGTGACAATATCGATCTCATGACGGTTATTTTCTGAATGACTTGATGTTAAAAAAAGAATAAAAATAAGTATAGTTTATCCAATGACCACTGAAATTTTAGAAAATAACTATTAGTTGCTTGTGGATTTGGCAATTCATTGCTAACTTTCTCCGAAAATAATTTTGATTTCTTCACAGTATCGATCGTCATAAAGGCCGTATGGGGTTTTAATGTTAATCCCGCTTATATAACCCCTGAACCACTACAGTTACAATGTATATATCTTTTGTATTCTTGTTCGAACTTTATCGAATCGATAATTCTGAGAGGTTTGAGGTACGGTCAGGTCTAACCTAAGGCGATTCTGCATCACTTATCTTATTTAATCTTGCACTAGAATATGTTATTAGAAATTTAATGTAAGCCGGAAAGGGTTTGACTTTAAGTGGTAGAATACCGTTGCTTGGGTATGCTGATGATTTGATATTGTGTGAGGAAGAGGAAACTATAAAACTAAATTCAACCGCATTGAAAAAGTCTTGTAAGGAGACTTAATATTTATCTCGAAATAAAAACGGACAAAACAAAATATATTGTTAGTAGTATAAACGGGAACAATTTCGGTGTTATATATACAGGAGAAAATAAATTTAAACTGGTAGAGAGGCTTACGTATTTAGGTTCTATGTTAAATAGAAAAAAATAAATTGATGAGGAAATAAAAGCGAAGTTAAAGGCGGGAAATGCTTATTATTTTTCAGTTTTTAAATTACTTAGTTAATCTTTACAGAAACCTAAAAGTTATAATTTACAAAGCTGTTATCCTTTCTTTTGTTTTTTACGATTGGGAAACGTGGTCTGAATTAAGAGAATTGCACCCGGTAAAATATAATGTAGGTTATAGCATCGTAGCGAATAAGCGTGTAGGGTTGTAGGGGTTGGTGACTTATGGATCCTTAAAATGTTAATAAATATTTTTAAAAATAAAATAAACGGGTATACGTCCGAGGGGTAGACCGTAACGTAGGAGCGAGGATTTTGTTAAAACTGGTTTAGTGGATTTTAGTTTGGACGTGCGTCAATGGACAGTTGTTTGTAGTGAGCGATTGGTAATGTCGGCATCGAACCTTCGGTTTCACTGAACTTTTATTTTTATTATTATTATGTATTATTGTCTAATTTCTATGTTAATTGTTATTTTTCATTTTTGAAGTTGGTTGTTACTTTGTCATGGTCTCTACGGAACTAACATAGAAAATATTGAGAAACTTCATCTGTATTTTCTTAGATAGATCGTTTATATAGAAACATATGAATTGAATCATATTTCAATTTTAATGATAGTTTAAATTCTATGATACCCTTTACTCATAAATTGAGCAATTTATTTTGGAAGGGGAAAAGAACCTTGGGCGTAATGATGGGATACCAAGATTTAGGACCTTGAGGTAAATTACCTTTTTATCCTGTTTCTGATAAATCCGTGACTTGTTTCGTTTTTTGTTAACAATTTTTTTTTAATAATAAAATTATTGTTATGTACATGCAAACACACGCACGGCTTTATAGATTTAGGGATGGGGTTGATCCTCCGGGCCGTGATGACTTCCGGCAGCTCTCCTAGGCGGAACTAATAGCGAAGGTTGATGCTCAAGATCGCGGTATTGAGGAAGGTTTGGTCATGCAATCTTTTTTAAACCTCTTCCTACTATTTTTATAATTTTTCGTTATTACATCAGAATTTTTTCGCTCTTGGGAATTGTATTGATGTCTCAACCATCGTAATTGTTCGCCTGATAGATATTTTATGTAAGGTTTACTTTGCTCGGAAATGATTTTCTTTTATTAACTTATGTGTGTCAAATGTTTTAATACGTTCCGTCGAACCACCCTTAATACTTGTTACCCAAAAAGTATCTTCAAGCATTTCATATAGCGAAGCTAATTTAATTCCTTACGAAACTGAACCTTCCGTCAACTAATGGTCAGTGAGTTGCGATGCGAAGTAGTTGCCCTGGAAAAATGAAACTAATAGTCCACAAGATTCCAAGAAGAGAAACAAACAAGTTATTTCAACCCAATTTTCGATTAGTTCGAATTTATTTTGGCAAATATCGTAGAAATGGCTGTTCATACTCCTCAACTAAGAGTCAAGTCAGCATACATCGTTCGTATGAGGAGTAGTTTCCATTATATTTGTCAAGATGAATTCATAAAACATTGGTTTTTCGTTATTCCAAAAACAAAAAAAATTGTTGCTACTTGAACAACTATTTCGAGAACTCAGTAACAACGTAAACAGTTCTGTTAGGGGTGATAGTTTGCCAACTTTACTTTAATTAATGTCCTTTTATTTTTTTATTGTTGTTGGTAGTTTTAAAGACATTGAGATCTGAATGAAAAATGAGTAGGAATGCTTGGTTTTTCAGGAAAATAAATGAATTTTAGGAGACACAACGTTTTCATAACGTTTTGAAATAGCTGCCATTTTTTTATTATCTCTAATAATTATGGTTGGCTGAGTCATAAATTTTGTCGAGTAACTATGTGTTTTATTAAAGTAATAAGCAATTGGGGTGAAAAACTTCTTTTTTTCCTCCCCACATCATAGACTATAAGTCGTTGGGAATTATGTGTTCTTGGTCACACAATTCTGTGTACTTAATTCTATATAAAAATTTTAGGATTGGTTTAAATGAAGCTATTAAACACAGAAAATGTTAATTTTTGACGTCCGTTGATTAACGGGGGGATGACTGTGAAAACGATATGTCTTGTCCTTCATATTTTTTCCCAACAAACCTAGTATGTTCCGGTACGAATACTGCTGGACCTTAGAAATTTTCCTCAATTATTATTTGTTTTTTAAATGAATAGTTAGCTGTGGTTTGGGTTTCACGTAAAACATTAAAATGGGTATCTTGATTTATATGTATGTGTGATATGCTCGAATAAATTTATTTTTTAAACGATTAGTAAATTTTTTATTATATTTATTGTTTCGTTATTTTATTTAATCAAATTTTTAACTTTTAATTTAAAAGTTAACGTTCTCGGTTGATAAAGAAAAAATTGTTTTAAGTTTTAATGTATATTTTTTCTATAATTTTTGTTAAAAAAAAAACAAAAAAAAAGTTGGGACTCGACGACAGAGTGGAAGAGGGGATCACGATTTGGCTGTTAACCAACAGTATCGTTATTTCCCAAACACCATTACACTCGTTGTCTTAAACGTTTATACATTTAGTTTTTATCGTCAAAATAAATGTCTCTACTGTACAGAACATAAAGACTCATTTGTTGATGGTTAGGCTGAGTATACTTTTATTTTAGAAGCAATTTTAATTTTTTGAAATTTCATATTCTAAATTCCAGCTTTCTTGTGAGAAGGTATATATAAAGTTAGTAATTAACAATTTTATAAATCATTGAAATTAATCGATTATATGGAACGATTACGAAATCGCTCCATCTAAAATCGATTGTAGTACAAGCCGCATTGAATCAGTTTCCTAATTGCATGTTGTGGTGAAACTTGATTTATGATCCAGTATCCATTACATGGGCCCTAGATAAGGGACTGACACGACATGGGGTCTAAGTTCCAAGTGTTCTTCAAGGATCAGGTGTAAGCTCCTTTATATCTACTTCTAGCCTATATCAAGAGTTATTTCTCTGTGTATAAGTTCATTTTGTTCAGGGCTTATTTTCCTTAATGTATTTTTATTAAATAATTTGTTGTAGTATAGTATTTATGATTTATAGTAAATATGTAATACAGTATTTACTTATGTAGCTGTTAAATTATGTGTTAGGAAGTCACTGTTGTGGAGTATACAATGTACTTGTGTATTTTTTGGAAGTGTATAGTGTCGATTGAGTCTTTATCACTCTGTATAATGTGGTAGAATTATAAATATTTTTATACACTTACTTATGTAAATACTGATTTTGTAATAACATATGGATTCCTATGATTCTTCACTTTAAATGAATGCAGCTCATGTTTCAATACTTTGATATATTACAAAATATTAAAAGTTAAGTAAGTAGAAACCAGATTTTAGTGCAATTGCATGTTTTGTTCGCTAGCTTCTAATTCTGCCAAACCTCGACAGGTTCGAAATTCAAATCATGGAATAGACATTCAAATAATACTGTTTTTATGTTATCCAAACAATTGTACGTTTGGAGTTTTTCCTGCACAAAATTGCAAGTCTTACTCTTTTTGGGCAAAATTATGATTTCATTTTTTTTACTAAACCTTTTATACTATACAGAATAGGTGTATTTGTGTCAATTTTTATTCATTTTATTATTTTTTCCTCGTTTAATTTATAGTTATAAGTTGAAAATTTGATGTAAACCAATAGATTTATTAACATACGAAGAGAAGAATTCAGCATAGAAATTTTTAAAAAAAATTTAACAAAAGTGACGAATGTTCTTGGAATAGTATTAAATAGTTGCTTAGGGTAACCACGAAAACGCTAGAATTAGCTAGTTATAGACAACATTCAGTGTTTGGATAACCAGGCTGCCTCCAGCTCTTCGGTCTTCCGTCTGACTTAGTTGTGGCTAGTAGGATAGCAATTGTTTCTTATTCTATATACCTATGTGCAAAAATGGGAGTGAGAAACTGGATGGCAGCCGCGTACATTACAAAATTTTTCTACATGGATTTATTGCTTGTTTTTTGTTATAATTGTAGTTTTTTGGTTAATGGTATATTCGTATGTAAATAAACTATTGAGAATTAATCCGGAGAATATGCTATATGAAAGTTAGAATTCAGAATTCAGAAGTTAAAAAGGGAATATTGCTTGAAAGAATATGTTTTAATAATCCTTTGTACATAGTATCGGATTTACAAAACCGAGTCTGTAAATTTATTCGATCTCATTCATTCAGTCCCCTCAATGTGGAATTAAGACAGCTTGAATCACATGTTGCAACCTGACGTCACAGGCGCACGTCGTATGTCTCGGTAGCCTGGTTCGACCACAAAACACATCTTTTTTATGCTGACCAGTGTTCGTTGGAAGAACCACTCACTGGAACGGTTAAAGTGACACCACCACAACCTCATAGAAATCCAGAACAAGACGTAAGAAGACGGCGGCACCCTTGACCGGAGACATAAGACTGCGATCGTCAGCCATCACCAAAAGATCGTGAGAAATAAGCCTTCTCACTCCTTTACTTGACCCTTCTGAGATTAAATTGTGTATATATAAATTATATTTATAACTGTGCATCATTTATATAAATTAGCTTTCACAGAGCTCTTGAATTATGGACACAATTTTAGATTTTTAAACCGAGTAATTAAGATTTTGATATATGTTTGCATATCTGTAGAGAATACTTGGAGAGTTTAATTTTATTCAAAAATCTTAGATACATTTTCCATGTATCAGTAATATAAATTAAACTATAAAGTTGATTATTGCAGGATTTAGGCTTTTCATACTCATTTTGAGGTTTTACCACGCGATTTTGGGTATTTCTGCTCAAACATTCGGTCTCTACTATTAAGAATACGATAAAAAATCTAAGTTTCTTTGGATTCCTGGAGCTAAATCAACCAGTAATCACCAAACATTATATTAGATATTATCTGATATATATTCAGATTTATACTGGCTATATCTGTTCAATAAAATGATACTTATCTTCAAACTTACATCCGCCCGTATATTATTTTCAGTTTCTATGATGTCGATTCATAAAAGCTACAGATAAGACGACTATTGTTTTACAATATCCGAAGGGCACTTCTAGAACCCTTTTAGACGGGGGAGTGGGCACATAAAGCAGTTGGATAAGTCCTAGTGATAAAGAACCCTTTTTGTAGCCCCTTACACTTTCCCTTAAGTGAACCGAGAGCAGGAGGTTGTAGAGAGTAAAAGTGTTTTTAGGCAGGGCATTCTTCAGAATTATTCTACCAAAAATATCTAATACATATACAGTCATACCCTTACTCTTATTGATTTATAGGAATATTACAATAATAATTCGTTTATCTATCGCCTTCTTTATAAATTATAACTTATAAATATAATTTATAAATTATAACTCCTCTTCGATTTTTATGTGTTTTTATTTTTTTTTTTTTTATTTTATTTTTTTTAATTATTTCTATATTTTTATTTTATTTTTGTATTATTTATTTATTTAATTATTTTATTTTATTCTATTTTTTATTTTATTTTTTATTTTTTTTTTTACTTTTATCATCCCATAGGCGTTGATGACCAGAGGGTTTTACGCCTTTAAGCAAAAATCAACAACAACAACTGTCCTGCTAACGCCAAGCACCCAGGCTCCAATCCGGCTATGAGAGATATTTTCTGATTCGCTGAAGCCGTGAGTCAGCTCCGTGGGTTCCGGAGCACTTCCGGGTCCACTCAGCTTCATAATGTGTGTACTCTAAATGCCTTCGAGCGTGTTTCTGACCAAATCACATCCTTGCACAACCGTTGGTCCAGTAATAGTAGTTCCAATAAAGTACTGGACCTCTGACCCTTCATGAGTTCTAGTGGTACAGATTTAATTTTTATATTTTCCACATTTTTGCGCCCCTAATTAAGTTCATATTAATTAAAAGATTTAATTTTTTTTAATAATATTGCTTTTTCCTCCTATGATTTTTCTCAATCCAGCTCAACTTTACTTTTATGCGAAAACATATTTTAAATGTTCTATAATT
The DNA here is from genome assembly GCF_000696795.3 of Halyomorpha halys. NCBI lineage: Eukaryota > Metazoa > Arthropoda > Insecta > Hemiptera > Pentatomidae > Halyomorpha > Halyomorpha halys. The sequence continues at coordinate 332,903 of NW_027114461.1, read as the reverse complement.
GTTCTTCTTTTATAAGAAATTGTTATTTAATAGTTTTTACGGGACCTTTTAAGTTTTTCGGAACTGAATTTCTTTTGATATTATTCTAAAAAGAACTTTTTATTAAAATTTTTATTTTTTTTATTATTTCTATATTACCAGATCAGCCTCGTTGGTGGTATGTAAATATTTTTAGTGCACTTCATCATCTTTGGGAAGGAACTCTACCTATTAAAATAACTAGTCAGTTTAGTTGATTGTTCCTTATTTGCCGAACTGTTTATAATTTTAGGTCAAACAAGGGATCAGACGGAATACCAGACACCAATTTAGTTCCATTTCGTTCATTTTAGGTATTGTTAATTTGCCGACACTCTTATTTCCTAGATGGAAATATTCCCACCTACGCCTTGAGGACAATTGAGGTTGTATATCGTTGTCAAGTGGAAAATGTTCCGAACTTAATAAATACGTTTACTTAAATGTGAGTTGATTTTTTCGTATAGAGTAAGTTATATTCAGAATGACTTTATGTTTTTTATGGCATAGATCATTGAAATGTTCCATTTATTTTTTCGGATTTATGAAGAAATGTACAAATTTTAAATGTCATGTTTTTACAGAAAATAATAGACTTTGTAACGGTTTTGAAGATCATCAGAAGAAGGTGGGGCACCATCTTAGATCCGTTTTATAACCTCTGAAACACGATTTTAGATTTATACTGTATTTTCCCGTACCGTATTCAGCCACATTCTGCGGTCCCCTTTAGATCAAATGATCGCCGGTTCCCAGTTCCCCGAATTCCACGAAGTAGCTCGAAAGAAGTAAATTTTTTCAAAGAATATTCTCCTCGCTATTACTAAGTGTTTTAAAGAAAGGTCATATATGTGGGGAAAGAGTGTGGGTGTGAAAGGCTAGATTTCCTGTAATTATTTTTGTTTTTAAGGTTTCCTCTTGAGATTATAACATCGTCGTACAACCCATGCTCATTGTAGGTAAATGTTTTAAATATATAAGTAAATTTAATATATGGTTTTCGTTATTATTATGGTTAACACGAATTCAAAAGTAGAGGTGAATCTCAGTCAATATTTTTGCTGCTCCAAATTTTTTTTTCGGTATTCAACGTTATATTACATAAAGTATAATATTGTATTAATATAATATTATATTTTATACTGTATTTAATAAAGTCATTTTTTTTTTTTAATAAAGTCAACTACATAATTTTTACGAATTCATTAGTTTGTCATTATTAATTTATTTATTGTAAGTTCTTTCAATAACTTTTTTTTATTTTACTTTATTTTCATTTTAGTATTTTGTAAATTGTATTATTAGTTTTATCGCTACAAATTATTTAATATTGCACTGGTCTTATGAATCGCAGTAGCCTCTATAGCGCCCTAATAATCAAAAGCGTAACTAACTCAAATTTCATTCATGTTACGGTATCGTCCGATATTTTTTACCATCTGGTCGGACTATATTGGACTATATTGTACTTTTGTGATTAAATAAAAAATAAAAATAAATATCTACAAATATGGATGGTCCCTCCAAATTTTGTTTTGTGGTTGAGAATTAACTTGTAAAGATGATAAAATTAAGGTAAAGGAAATAAAAATTATGTAGTTGACTTTATTAAAAAAAAAAAGAATACAGTGGAAAAATTGACAGCAGGTTAAAGACTGAAAAATCGGACAGCTGGGCTTACCCGTCCTCTCCCGATTTCAATCATATGTTACATGGCTTGAGGTCTATTGAGATTATTATATTTCTCAGTGGGTGAAATAGCGTTGCATGTATTTATTTTGATACTTATCCCCGCCGCTCATATTAAGAAGTCCTTCAGATTGGATACCGCAATGCTATTCAATGGAACTAATGACCTCTCTGAATACTCTCCTTCATAACTGACCCAGAAGTGGAAGCACGAAACGTCAAGATGTCACGCCACCAGGTCGTGTGCAAACACTAACGGTTCCCATGTCGACAGCTGATGGAGAAGTCTTCACAGACGAGCGGGTCTTCTGGCTTGTTAGGTAGTCGTTGCACCGCGATGGCTGATCATCTCTTAGTCACAATCTGTGAGGCTTTATAATGTATTTTATACACTATATAAGCACATCCAGCCTCTATAAAGTGGGCACTCTAATTTGGGGGAAAACCTGGTGGTTTAGCGTGATTTTCAACAAATCATCTTGCACAACCGTTGTTCATGAAATAGTACTTCCTCACGGAGTATTGAAGCCCCCCTGACTTGTCATTAAAAACCATAAAGTAACTTTTGAATTTGATAAGTTTTTTCTCCGTAACAATAGTTTTAAGGAAAATTAACATCGATCTATTTTCTCGTATAAAAAAAAAACCTATAACTTTAACTAAACGTAAAAGGCTAAATTTCCGACTGAGACTATTATATCCCATATTACACTGACGTCCTAAATTATCCCTGACAGAAACATAACTTATACAATTATTTACTAAAACCATTGAGGTTCGTATAAAAAGACACAGATTCAAAAACTACAAACCTTTCAATCACAAATTTAATACTGGCAACGGATTCACCACTCTACGTTTAAACGATATCATTCACACCGATCTACGCATTCCATCTGTAAGGAACCACATTCTTATGACTTGCAAACAACTTCCCGATAAATTATATAGGCATTTCAATTTGTTTGTACGTCATTTGGCGAAAAATGGCATCCTTGACGTAACTCGGAGTAGGCTGAAGAGAAGTTGGATGAGGGACCTGCTCATGCCATCCCATGCCTTTATATTATTGTTCATTTGCTGATTGTAATTATTTTGCAGGTACAAATAAATAAAATTGTAAATATAAAAAAAAAAAATAATTAAAAAAAGTATCTTAGAATATTTTAGACATGGAACATCCTCATTTAAATACAGTAATATTGTTATGAAATGTATGAAGTATTTTATAATTGAAACCAAGTTAATCGTTATAAAAATTTTAAATATTACAGTTATATGTCATTTGACAAAAGTATAATTATATTAAAAATTGCCAAAATATGCTTGTAGCAAAGTAGGCCAAGGCATGTTTTGCAGCTAAATTACATTCATTTTTAGCTTCCAAATTATATTCATTTTCATTAAAACCCCCATAAATGAACTGTCATAGTTATAAAAAATAGGAATTGATTTCTAGTGTTGTTTTTTTTTTTTTTCCGATGCTAGGTGTTCACGTAAATATACTTGATATTCCTAGTACTTGATTATTTTATCCGAAGCCAACGTTACTACAACTGGTGGAAATCTGAATTTCTTCTTTTCCTTTTAACATTTCAGATTATATCTCTTTGTGGTGAAGAAAAAGTAGTTTCAAACGATTTATTTTTATATCTACTGTTTTAATTTCTTTTCGTCGGCCTACTGTATAGGGATTATTGATGGGTCCTAAGCTACTCTTATGTTTTGTGTAGATTAGTATAGTGTTATAGAAAGTTTTGTGATTTTTGAAGGAAAATTGAACAATTTTAAAGATGAATATATAATAATGATGATCGGATGACATGTTCATTTGAAAATTAACATAAATTATTATGGATTTTTTTCATAATTTAATAGTTAAAAAACATCAATCCCTGATTTGTCTTTTTTTTTTTCTAGAATGGCTCATATATTGAAAGCCGTATGCGTGACTTTGGTTTTGCGGTTACTGTATAACCCTTACCCCGTCCCCGTTTCTAAGTTACATCAATAGAAAACTTATGAAAATGCGTTCCTGTACAGTATATCCACTACCTCGAGTCCATTTCTGAGTTATATCATTTTTTGATTAATGCTCTAATAATGTTGACAATGTCTTAAATAATTGAAGTTATAAATGAATAATAAATTAAAAGTTAAAATAGTAAATATTATGTTAAGAGTGACGAGAGAGTTAGGGTGATTAAAACTGTCCTTAACATTTATTTGATTTGTAGTTAATAAATACTACAATTGATGGGTTCCTAGTGACTCTACTAATTGATCAACTGACTCTTCTTTGTAAAATGAACCATGATGGTTAGGCATAAATATTGACTTCATAATTTCATTTTAAAACAAGGTAAATGTTCATACTTAGTGAATATCCAAGATTTTCATGGATATTCAAAGTAGATTAGAGAAAAATTAATAGTTTATAGAAGTAACTTATTACAACCTTAAATTAATTATTAACAATAAAATTATCGAGTTGAGTATTTGAAATAATTTTATTTTTTTTAAGTGATAAAAACATTTATATTGATGCACCCTGTTGAAGATGTGAGCCATATTGGTGGATTGCTGCCTCAGCTGTAGTTGTTGAGCCACCATTTGGAATGTCTGTGCCCATCCTCCAGTTGGTCCATGTAGTTCTTCCTTTTGGGGCCATTTCTCCTCATTGCGACATTTTCAGCAACCGATGAGCGATGATAAGAGATGGTTTATGAAGCAACGAAGCTTTTGCGTTTATATTTGTAAACTTATAGAATAGGAATGATTATTTTATTTCTATTCTTCACTTACAATTTTTGAAATCTGACACCTCATTTGTACTCTTAATTTCTGATTATTTGGTTGATTTGATATTTGCATCATCATTTCGAATTCCAAATATTGTCCTGCTTCAATATTAAAATAATGAACTATTTGTTCTTTCTCCCTCCGTCATATTTGATTTTCGACAAGTTCCTTATTAGCTATGTAATTAGGTTTTTGTTAATTTATTATTTATATAATGTTTAAAACGTTATTTTTATTTCTAGGGTGGACGTTAAATGTAGTTTAAGCTGGAGTTATACATCTTCAAAAACCAACATTAAATAACTAATAAAATATCGGATAGTGATCTGTATAATTGAATGTACTATATTGCAATTTTTAGTTTGTGTTTTCTTAGGGGTCTTTATGATATTTGTCTTTGTCTTTATGATATTTGCCAAAACAAATATACGATATATCGATTTCTCGACGTTTGGAAAAACTTTTGGTTTATGAAAAATCATATTTTAGAAAATTTACTCTATTTTAAATGGCTCATTATAAGCTTTTTTAGTGTTGTTGAAGTTTTAAGGATATGGGGCTCCCAATGAAAAATAAGCGGGATTTGTTTGGTTTTTCTGGAGAATAAATAATAAAGAATAAACCTTCAGGAGACTTCCAGCTTAATTACTTTAATATTTACTTTTTTATGGCATTTACTGTATCCCTTGTATGGACTAGAGATATTAAATATTGAACTATCTGAATATATAAAATAAAAATAAAAACTTTTACATAAAAGAACATAAAAAAAAGTTTTTTTGTTACTTCAGGAACAGTCGCTCTTATTTATAACCCCTAACAATGGTTGTCAAAGTCATCAATTTTGACTCTAAACTGTTTAAAGTTATACTTTTAGATAATCCAAAATGGAGTGAAATAACTGTTGTTGTTGTTTTTTTTAAAACTGTGAAATTTTGTCTACTCTTGTTCATTATAGAAATTATAGAAGTGTCGATCAATTCCCGAAACGTTAATTGAAATTACTTATGTACTCTTTTGACTAGAGACAGTATTGATCAAGTTTCGTCGATTTTGAATAATATTCTCTATTTATTTATATAAGATATGGTATTTCTATTTTTTTAAAATATCCTTTCAATCCAAAATCCTTTGAACCATAGTCAATGCACCCTACAATATTTCCAACAGAGTACTACACCATGACCTTCATATCACTTTTGTTCTTGACCTCATACCAACCAAAATCTCAAAATTCTATATAAACCTTTCTAATCCTTTGGTTCAATCCTTATCCAATTCCGCCTATCCTTACACCTCGAAGATTGAAACGGCAGTGGTCAAGAAATCTTTTGTAAAAAAAAATCGACTATTGGAGTACTTGGAATGGCCAGATGCTCCGCTCATGTAGTGATTTCGGCTCATTACTAGTGACGCGTTGAGAAGGCTGTGCTGGGATATCGTAGGGTCCTGCTCTACCCCTTATACGTGGGGGATAGAGTCGGCTCGGGGATCCTCACGTCGAGATTGTAAATATTGTTTATAATTAAGTTTACTTTGTTTGATTATGTTCATTTTATTTTTCTGTTTATATACACAAAGAGATTTTAATTATTTATTTATTCTACTTATTATTATTCTTTTTTTTAATAGTTGGTATGAATTTGTCAAATTACCAGTATTACTCATTGCCCAAGTTTGTGGTAGATCGTAGTACTTATCCATAAATAAAGAAATTATCAATAAAAAAAAGTTTAAACATAAAAAAAGGCTACTTTCGCAGTAATTTTATTTCAGATTTCTCTCGAAAAATACCATTGTGGAACCTGACATTATTAAGATTTACGAGAGCCGCTAATTGTAAGGAATTATCTCAACGTGACTTTATAGCTGCCATTAGAGTCGTCGAGGCGTGGAAAAATCTGTAAACATCTCATGGTGTTATCAACTTACAGTCGCGTCCTGTGAGTTCAGTAGAGCGCTAAACGATAGGGAATTCACAACATGACTCTTACCATCATTATATAAAGCCATCATGTATTCTTTTCATAACGTTACAGGCATAATAATCTTTTTGTTAATACAATAGTATTCTTGTTGTGGTATGTGATGTTTGTGTATTGTTGAACAAATGTTTTTTGTATCTTTTTCAATTAATCAATTTTTGTTAATTAGTTAATGGAAAATATACACCATTATAGGTTATTGTTATATCTTTTAAATCGTACCTTGTTCAGTTTATTGTCCCTCTATTTGTACAAAAAATGTTTTCCTTCTATAGATTTTAATCCATCCCTGAAACATAAATACTACTAAATTATCTAAAATATTTAAATTAATTATTATGTATAT
>NW_027114461.1:316182-325872 GCF_000696795.3 Halyomorpha halys | reverse complement strand
CTAAATATATCACTATTTCATTTAAATAAAAATACTGTTAATTGCAATTGATATTTTTCATTATATAATTTCATTTAAATATAAATAATTTTAATTGCAATTAATGTTTTTCATTATATAATTTCATTCAATACAAATACTTTTAATTTCAATTGATGTAAACACTGATGTCACTCACTAATATTGTTGATATGTGAGTGATATCATTATTTACTTTAATTGAAATGAAAGTATTTATATTTAAATATAATAGTGCAATACATTGGCTAATTTGACTAATTTTAGTAGATCAAGGCAGAATAGCCTGCAAAAATCCTGTGAATTTATAGTTAAAATTATCTTTGAGAATGACCATAAATACTAATAAAGATTGTTTGAGACCTAATTGGATAAAATTTATTTTATTTAAAAAATTTAAATTAAATTAGAGGAAAATGGAGAAAATATAATATAAGAAAAAATTTATTTAAAAAAAACATTGAAAGTCTTAAACGTGATAACATGCAATAAAACTTGTAAGAGTTAATCATTAAGATCATAACTAATTGTTTCTCCTTGAGAACCTTGGTATTTTCGTCGCTTTTCAGCCCCAGCATCTTTTTGATTTAGAACCATTTATTATCCTAATTATTTAGCAATAATTATGTTAAACAATTTATTATTGCATTCGCTCTTAAAAATTCTCTATAAGATGTGGTTATTTTTATTTAAATTACCTATCTCTCTCCTAATCGTGAGCAAAAAATAAACCAAATCATAAATAAACATTCATGTATACTCTTTTTACACTTTTTGGTACGTTTCGGATATATACTTATTTTTTATTAAGCAGTATTGATTTAATACTAGTTTGCATGGTATATGCGAGCAGTATGGCAGTATTCTGACCTTTGGTGGCAGCAAATCTAACCTAAACTTGTTGATAATAAGTAAGAAAAACTACGATTACAGATACCAATACTATCAATATTGACTAGGCTAGTATTTTGAAAAGAATCAATGTCATTGTCAGAAACAATCGAAGGACAACATTATGTGAGAACAATGTTTTCCCGACCATTCATCATTACAGTTCATAAGGTGCGACAGATAAGGGAATATACATTTGACAGTTGCTCTTGCATGTACCGTCAACGTTCTGATCTAGTGCTATAGTACTGCCATGATTGTAAAGGTGGCTATAATACGGTTTACACCGTCTTAGTTTCTGGAATGTAACTTTAGAAAGTTACCTGTTCTGGATTTAAAATTTTTTTTTAGGTTTTTAAAGTGCAGTTTTGGGTTTTTAATTTTTTGATAGTTTTTACACAATACCGCTCTACGTTTGGGCATTTTTTTTTTTTTATTACTAACTTATTATTTAAGTGATCAGATTGTTACCATATTTATATGTTATATGCTTTGTATTTTTTTTAATTCATCACATGAGCAAACGTTTTCTTTATTTTTTAAATTTATCTTCATTTATATAGTTTAATTATGTTCATGTTCATTTTATTTATCTCTCTGTTTATATATTGAACATATAGGAGTTTTATTCATTTATATGTTTTTTCTTTTAATTTTGGTGTGAATGTGAAATGAAGTATCATTATGACTATTACTTATTGCTGAAGGTTTTGGAAGATTTTAATATTTATCAATGAATAAATTGATAACTAAAAAAAAAAAAGTTGAAATTTATTATTCTAATATAAGGAAATCACTATCTGTACCTTGCCTTCCTGCCACACGCCAGTCTCATTCACGACTCTCCACACTCTCGTTTCACTGCCAAGACGACCTTGCTGATATGCTGGAAGTTCTAGCGGGTCATAAAGAAAATAAATGGGTCTAGACTAGAGCAGTTGTTGATGGAATGTAGGAGCGGCTGTTTCCAGGTATCTAACAGGACTGCTTCTTGTCTTGTACGTCCTCATACTCTTTGGTAATAGCATTTATATTTTAAATGGAAACATTTTCCATCATCTATAAAAATTTACCTCATAGATGATCATCTCATTCTGTCTAGGTATAGAGATGAAAGCTGAAATCATTCTTGAATATTTTGGCAACTGAATGACTATTTCAATGCATTGAAAAAAATAATTTTTCGTTCAGAGTTCCATATCTTTAAAACTGCCCATAAGACTAGAAAACCTAATAAAACATAATTTAAAATAAAGTAAAATTACAAAAATATGAGCCCTCATAGAACTGTTCAATGGTTACCGAAATACAGTTTTTTAATAGCAACATTCCATAAAAAATAACGGGAAATTTGTATTTTTTAATAAATTTTGGGAAAAGTATATCCCAGGACCAAGACTTACAGATATCTGTTAGCACTCAAACCAAAGCTAGTTGAATATACTATGTTGTGGTTTTTGACATTTATCTTGGTGCGAGTAGTAGTTTTCATGATATTTGCTTAAATAAATTGATTTATGGTTTTTCGGACAAATTTGGTCGGTAAGAAACTTGTTTATTTGTGCCGACGTTATTACCTAAATTTCCAGATCTTAATCAGGGACCTTAGGTAGATGTTCTGGCGAAACGAAAAATCAGTATTTTTTAAAATAGATTTTGGGAAAACTATATATAATAGGAATCATTAGACTTACAGATGTCTGTCAGAACTCAAGTTAAAGCCAGTATAGCCTGAATCTTATATTTGAAAAATGTATTGTTTTTTGTTTACTTGCTGACCCCCCTCTCTCCTCCCCCCGAACATCATCTCCACATATTTATCTACGGTCAACTATTGACACTTCTTTAAGAATTTTGTGTACGAAAACCATATTCAATCCGAATTTCATCTACATTAGAGAGTACGTTAAACTAGTTTTATTTTGAGTGCAGGCCAACATCTGTCCATCTAATTATTCCTGAGATATATTTTTTTTTTACAAAAATACATAGTAAAAAGTGTTATCCGAACAACTATAAATCAACGTTTTGTGTATTTATTTTGTCAAATATCCTGGAACCTACTATTCCTAGGAAGATAAACGTTATATACTACTTTATGGTGCACTAAACTAGCTTTAATTTGAGTTCTAATAGACATGTATTTCTTATGGTTTCTGAGTACGGATTTTCCACAATAAATGCACTAACTACTGATTTCTCAGTACATTTTTTATGAAATGTGATTTTTTAAAAAGATTTATCTCGAGAACGATAGAACGTTAACAGGTCTGTCGGGGTTCATATTTTAGAAAATTTACTCTACTTTATTTGATGTCCTATTAGGTTTTCTATTATTGTTGGCATTTTTATAGATATAGAACTCGGACTAAAACATTAATTTTGTTTAACATTTTGAAGCAGCCGTCATTTTTTTATCCTCCTCAGCTATACTCGGCAGGCTCATCAATTTTTTCTAGTGATTATATATAGTTTTCATTAAAGTAACGGGTGTTCAAACTGACTTTTTTATTCCTCTTTGATTCTTGTACTAAACGGAAAAGATATAAATTATGTATTTTTTACTTGATTGGCTACTATTAGAGTTTGCACGTCGAACATTCACAAGACTAGTTACACAATTGGCACAAAGAATGAGAAGATTTAAGATGTAACCCCTGAATGGGATATTAAACCGTACTACTAATTGACTGTTAGTTAGTGGGGAGGGAAAGGAAACCCAACTGACCTAGATACTATCGCTCCGGTTCCCACAGCGTAACTGAACATGCGTAATTGTACGCTTTGTTACTGCCGTTGTTCCGCGTGTACATCCTTATGTGTCTTTGGGAGCAACTGTGATAATAAAGGCTATACTTTTTATCGGAAGCCGTCGAACGGTATTTTGTTCACAGTTCGTTTCACTGTAAGTGGCTTTGTTGATGCCATTCGGGGAATAAGATAGAGCCGAATTCACAACGTAGCTGAAGTAGCAAATGCGTTTCTCGGGGACCTTGTAATTAGCTTTTAAAATTTGTAGCTGGTGAAATTTTGTTACTGGTTATGGTTACATATTACAGATAATTTTGAAACCTTTCAAAAGTCCATCAAAAAGTGTTTATTGTCATAATTATGATTAGTGAAATGACATAATTATGATAATGAACGCCTTCCTTATCTAGACGCATCGTACCGTACCATAGAGTGACTGATGTTTTTCAATTATCTTGGCAGTTAAAACTTTATATATAAGTGGAGAAGCCTGCCATTGCCGTTTCAGCCTTCAAGAAGTATTATAGGGATGGTTGGGGCTGGTTAGATATTGTACTAAGGGATCAGTGTAGTGAATAAGGTTCTGGGGAAAGTTGGTAAATTTGGATGGACATATCAATTCTGTCAAGGACATATGTGGTGGTTAGGTGATGGTGTAAAGTTTTGTTGGCTACGTAACAAGAAGTATTGACTATTGTTCGAAGGACTATCTACAATATCTTTTGACGTGAGATGTGAAATCGATGATGTATAATTAAATTGTATTTATACTTTTTTCACGATGATACCTGAATTGGTTTAACGGTGACTGTTTTTGGATTCTTTCTATGATGTCATAACACTATTTTTTGTTTCTTTTTTTTTTGAGTGTTTGATTTCTTTAATTAATTAGTTCATTGTCTATATCGTCGATAGTTTAGTTTAATGTGGTTTAGCAATCTCTAAATGTTCAATAATAACAAATGAATGAAAAGATAAAAATATTTTTCGTAGAGGATTCCCATATAAGGCCATGAGATACGTGCCTTGAAGGCGTAAACCACTGATTAGTAAAACAGCAGCGCGTGGGCCAGTGTGTCGCAAGAGTACGTGTTACAATACTCTGGCTACTACCTCGGCTCTAACAGTCTCCTACTGCTCTTACCTCAGGTACCGTAATGTACCTTCCTTTCCCCACATTACTCACTAATGTTCAGTGTTATCATTGATTAATTTACCGGGAGTACTCATAAAACTATGAGATTTGCAGACTGAACAAAATAATGGTAATAAAATTATGCCTGTCTATTATTCTTATGGCAATAAATGATAACAGATAAAAAGAGCTGAATAAAATCAATGTCCGTTTCGTTTAACGTATTTAAGTTCAATGAACAAGGATGAAAATATTTTTTTAATTCTTTCATCTTTTGATCTTTTCTATTTTTCAAAATTACATTTGTGATTTTCAAAAAAAAAAAAAAAAATGTTTAAAATTTTTGACTTTTTTCCTGTTAAATAAGTAGAAATAAAATTAATTTATTGTATACATTGCTTAACATCTTATTCAAAAAATATATTAATAATAAATTATTGATTCTGAAGAAAGGGACACAGTATTTCTGAAACATGCAAGATAAATATGAATGAATTAAGCACTATTGTGTTTTAATTGTTCATCTGATGGCATCAAATAAAAGTATAAAATAATAATTTGTAATTTATTTACAAATAATTACATAATAATTAATAATTTTACATGATAAAAATATTTTTTAAATAATCAACTATACATGGTTAAGTTATTCAAAAGTAGGGTAAGTACCCTTCCATTACAACGGCTGACTGGATAAACCAGAAGGTTAAAACAGCGTGCTTGTTTTGTGTTTCCGCACTCAGTCTACTCCCGGGGGTAACATACGTAAGAATTAGTCACACTTCCATTTCAATTTTTTAACGCACTACTTAGGTCTAATTTTGTGTTTTGAATTAACTTGCATGTTTTCGACCAATTTACATCAAGTTTCGAAGTTAGTACATGTATTTTGCTTAGTTCCAAAAATGTTTGAAAGTTTGTAGATTACAATTTTTGAAATTTTGTAAAAAAAATTTAAATTGGTTTTACTTATATATATTCATGCTTTCTAAAAGAGTAAATTCGATTTTCGGAACTAAAAACAAAAATCAACTTTAAAGCCATAACATAACTTTTTTTGTCTCTTAAAATTCTGAAGGTAAATATTTTCATATATTTTTTTTTCATATATATTACGGAATTTATATATTACTGTCTACATTTTTTTTTTGTTATTTTAGATTTTAATGATATTAAGAATATTTCGTAATTGGAAAAATAAAACCTTAGCTGAGCTTAAAATACTATGAAAAAGTTGGCGTTTTATTCTGGTATATTAATTTTAAAAATTATTTTTCTAAACTTCAGTACAATAAAAGAAACTCGTGCATTATGTATTAAAAACGGGGCATTTAAGAAAAGTGTGCTCAAAATAGTTAATGAAACTAAAGTAGGTCTGGAAATTACATCACTGCATGTTTCTGTTGGCCGATTCGTGCTCAATCGATATTTTATTCGATATATTCTGACCTTGTTAACGATTGGTAGCGTAGCATAGTTTTCTCTCTCGATAGCTTGGCTATTGTACTCATTAATTGAATTACAAAAAAAATTATATTTAAAGGAATCCATTTTAATGTTTTCACTGATATATTCTCTGGAACAGCCAAATATATTGCTTTTGAAGACGTTAAATCAAATTTAACTGTTTTCCAATTGTTCTTGGAATCCGAGGTTTCTATGAATTTTAATTTACCAATTTACATAAAAACTATTAACGTAATCATAATATTTAAACCCCGAATTTTTATTTCTATTTTAATATCACAAGTATCTTGTGTTTACACTCACAGGAATTTCCTTAATGTTTTGAATGGAAGTTCTAATACTAAAATTCTTCATTAAGTATTTTTTTTTTTTTGTATAGTTCATTTTATTTATTTTTACCTATAAATTGTAATTACGTTCCAAATGTACATCTAGAATTTTCAGTGAGCTTTTTAGTTATAATTTTTTGATTATCCCCTCTTTTCCCATCCGAAAAAACCAAAGAATCGGTACGCTCGTTCAAGGGTATTCGTATACACAGATATACAAACCAATCGTAAAAAAAAAAAAATGTTAATAATAATTATGTTATTATTATATTATAATTAATAATTATTCAGGTGCATAATAATTCTTTAATAATAATACAGTCCAAAATCCTTCGTAAAATCCTTGATGCTCCTTACTTTGTCACAAATCAAATCATCCATCAGGACCTCAATGTCCCATATGTTGCCGATTTGGCCAGAACCAGATACCAATCCTTCCATGATAAACTTCCCAACCATCCAAACCAACTCATTTCTAACCTAGCTTCTCCTCCCCTACCTAATAATCCTTCTAGGCGTCTGAAAAGAAGATGGCCACGAGATCTCCTTTAGAAATGTTTTTGGAGTTCTATCAATGGATATATTCTCCACATGTTTGTATCATGTCATAATATCACTTACAGAAAATTTACTTAATGTGTATATATGTATACAGTTGTAAATAACAATAAATAAATTATTTTAAAAAAATATTATAATAAAACATAAATACAGTTGGAAATCACTTCATTATTAAATATGCATTCATTGTATTCTGGAGATTAAATTTTAGATTGATTCCCTCGGCACTACTTCCTTGAAATAATGTATCATATGTTTAGTATTATAAAATAGTAGTTGATAAAAATCGTTAAATCAAATTGAAATTATTGTTTATTAGATATTATATTGGATTTAAAAATATAAATATATTCTATAAGTTGATGTTATTAAGGTATGTGGAAACCGAATATGAATAGTAATTAGTAAATTATGGAAAGACAAAATTGGTCATGTTTATTGGTAATGGAAAATACTCAACTGATATTTCTCAATAATTTATCATGTATGACCAAACGTCTAAATTTGGGTTGGGCAAATGGAATTTCAAAACCAGGAATTAAATCAAAACTCCTAAAACCCAATTATACTTTTAAATAAATCTGTATGAATAAATTCTTAGCCTATTAAAATACAAAACGAATTAACTCTCCTGAATAAAGATGTCCTTTATATTTAAATATCGCGTTAATCGTCCTGCCACATCTTTCGCCAGGAAGTCCTGAAGGACGTCCAAATATTTCTGACGGCCTTGAGTCTAGAGATCTTTATCGATTTGTTGATTCGATTTAAACCATTCTATTATGATTGAGGAGGCAGTGTGTGTCGAGAGAATTGAAACTGTAATCAAGATGGCTTCCTTTTAATTAACTCTTGCATTAGCCGTGGTCAATGAAAAAAAAAAAGGGTTGTTCTGTGAATGCGTCGCCTAGTCATCAATGCTTACTTAATTATCTTTTCTAATTGCGAATCTTGATTGAATTAAAATTATTTAATAACTACAATTATTATAATATGTAATACCTTATGATAGTTTTAATTGTATTATCTAGTACGTCATTTTCTATAAGATTGCTCTTTTAATTAATTTTCTTCATCATTCAATTATGTTAAGTTAATTTCATATAACTGAAGTGTCGCTTCACTAATTCGCTTAATTAAATTACACTTAATTTGAACTTCTGATTAGAGTTCTCTCCCTTTAAGAGAGGAAGTTTGTGATGTCGGAATCGGATAAATCAAACGATACAAAAATTGTTTTTTGTTTGTAATGCTACAAATATTTTCCCCACAAGGATTTTGTATAACTTGATATATTTTAAGTCAATAATGGCATGTAACCTATTTTGATAAAAATATTTCTTACGTTCTTGAGCTAATATAAGATGCAATAATTTTGTTTCATCACACCCAAAGGTAAACTTTGTTAAGAAATATATTTCCCAAATAAATTAAAAAATAAGTCTTCTGAAATTTTTTAGTAAAGTATTTACCTGTAGTTTTAAGTTTGATGTATGTAGGTTTTTAGTGAGTGTTGGTTTGTTTAAGAGATTAAGAATTATACAGTGTTGGATAAGTTTGTAGTTTTCCTGCATAATGTTCTTACTTACAGATATATGTAATATAAAGTAAGCGGAAGTGCTTCGATCGTGCAGAATTTAAAATTTTATATCTTATATATCAGAATTTTAAATTAAAATCTAGTTTACACTTTTTTAGGATTTTCTGAAAGTAATCTGTGTTTGATGGCAGCTAGGTTTTATTTTCATTGATATGATCTAACAGGACTTAAATCTAGAATTTTGAAAAATTTATCTTCTAATAATGTACCTTTAATTGAAATAGGTCACTAGTTCTCATTGTTAAAAATAACAAACAGTGTTCAAATACAAAATATTAAAAAAATTGATGAATAACTAAAGAAATGAAAGGAAAAAATAAACCTCTTCTGATCGCATTTACATATAAATGGCTTTGTTAAACTGTTATCTTCTTGGCAGGAACAAATTTGATAAATAATATTTTCACTTTTATAAAACCATAGAATACGAAATTTTATAGTAAGTGAAATTTGATGCGCGCACTGTACGAGATTTTTTTTAATTTTCTTTAAATTGTATTTTATAATTATATAACTTTAATGATTAATAATTGCTGCGGGGAACGTTATTTTTCGAATGTTGTTCCTTACTTCCAAGATGGTCTTCTATCAGTTCCTATGAAGTTCTATCTATTTTACTTTCGGTTACGCATGGGCAATTGTATTTATATAATGAGAAAGATATTTCGAGTACGTTCAATTATGTCTAAAGCTTGAGACAAGTTGGGGACTTGTGAGATGGTGATCTAACATCAATTTTTTCATTTATATTTGAATTTTTTTTCCAAAAAATATATTTAATATTTTCCTTACAAGTTTGTTGTATTGATTCGTTTTTTTCCTAAGATTAAGTACCTAATCTTAATGCTGACAATGACAGTGACATAGCTAATCAACTTAGCTGTAGGTTTTTATTTTTTTTTTTATAGAATCCTTTTATATATATATATTTCATTATA